>NW_025110025.1:296959-356391 GCF_011392965.1 Frieseomelitta varia | reverse complement strand
TTTTTTTCTCGTTGAACCTCATCATTCGATCAAATTTCGTGAGACGAAGTTCGAAACCACGACGACAAAGGGTGAGAAATCCCTAGGAGGTGAACGGTTGTTCCTTAACGTTGATAGGGATTTATAGAAAACGTGGCGCGTGTAACGAACGAGTTCACTCAAGGGAATCGAAGCAGTCGGCCTCTGTTCTAGATTCGCCGGGTGTGAACGCCGAGTTTAACGGCGCACCAGCCCCTATCTAGGGCAACCTGGCTTCGCCTCTTGGTATACACGGTCGACGGATCTGCGACTGCGTGGATCTCTCTTCGGGACACTGCCCCGGTTTTGAGTACCTTCAAGGTCTCGCACCGTGCAACCCCTACTTTCCAGGTGCGTCGTTGCACCGGAAGTGCAACTTGCATCGCCCCTGCGAGACCTCCTCCGTTTTTCTTCCTGATGCCTAGCTTTGCATACCTCGCATCGTTTCGAGTTTACCTTACATCTTGGCGAACCTTCCTTCTTGTTCTTTTGTTTCTTTTTCTTCTTCTTCTTTTTTTTTTGTTTTGTTTTTTTAGTCTCTAGAATTTTGCGAATATCAGAATGTTGGCGACACGTTGTAATATTTAAATATTTAATCTGTGCTATTAGTAAACTATTGGTGTATTTATTCGAGGAAGATAATGATGTTTTAAAGGTGTATGTCTCGAAAGGTGTATGTTTAAAGATGAATGCGTTGTTAGTTTGTTATAATAATTGTTAGCGACGTGAGATTATTATAATTTGTTTTATTATATAGTAACGTGAGATTATATAATTTATTATTATATTTAGATTTTAGATTTCTAACAAGTTTAAGCGCTCAAAAAGTTAATTTTACAGGAAATAAGAAAATTCAAATTTCTTATACATGCATTGGAAATTGAAGCTTGCTACGAGATTTTGGATAGATCTTTCTTTTTTTAAATAACCAACAACTTCATCCTTTATCGTCCAATTGTTTCTCGTCTTCGTCTTACAACATAAAATGTGTCATCTACGATTATATTACTCGGAGCAGTGGTGAACTTAATATGGCTGTCCATTTGAAGTATCAGGTTTCGAGGGAAAAGCTCAACCGCAATTTTTTTACTTTACGCGGAAAGCTTCTTAAAAACAAGAAAAAAAAAATTATTATTAAGAAAATTAATAGATCTATGGTTATGTTGTATTTTTTTTCAGTTTCTTCGTAAATCTGATCTTTTTGTCGATTGCCTTGCGAAACTATCACGTTTCTAAAATTCAAGTATACCCGATAAATTTTCAAACTCGAGTTTCTCCAGTACGAAGCGTCAAGTCAAAGAACTTTCTTCTACATTCTTTTCTCATTTTTCCATAAAGAATCACGTCGTGTCTGCTTTTACATATTTACATTATTCGACTTTCTTCGTTCATTTTGTTGTTCGGTGTTTCTTTAAATTTGTATCTTCAAATTATAACAAACAAATGAATTTACACGCTGATCCCTACGACTAATTAGAGCCCGCGTATCCCACGTTATATGTTTCCATCGATGCATTAAACATCTTACATAACCGATCAATGTGTATCGCCGCAAATTGACAGGAAATTTATTAATTAGGTCAGGCTATCTTGAAAATCCTAATTTATGCGACGTCCAGCTAGCAGCCGTAAGCTGATTACCGTGGACAAAATCGTCCCGTTAAAAATAATACCGCAACATTCACTCGCGCGGATTGCAATAACAGGTTCCCTCGGGAGAGCCCTTCCTTCCCTTTACCTCAATACAAAACAACAGCATTGAGGAACCTCTTGTTCAACACTAGAACTACCAAAACCAGTTGAAACGACCGATTTATAATTTTTTAGAGTAATTTTGCGGATTGAGTGATTCACGGTGTTACATTTTCTTAGAAATTCAACGTTGGTTTTTGTCAAGTAAAAGTTCGCGTCCATTATCGTATTATAATTTCTTTCCCCATTCCTTGTATTCTGATTTCTTTGACTGAATTTTTACACTTTAGTCCTCGGTGGTTCTAGTAACTTTAGATAACCTTATCCCACGTTCGACGTGCCATTTCGAAGTCAGAAACTAGACGTAGATCTTCTACGCCGTTTTTTTTTTCAAAAAAGAAACGAAGGTGGGTGAGGAAAAAAACGCGCACGCATGCATTGTCGATCGCTCGAGAGGTTAGCCACGACCCAGAATCGATGGCAATCGTTGCTCTCGACGAGCGAGCCTCCCTTTTGTTCGCCGTATCGACGCGGTTATGGAATAAGGAGGAGAGGCGAAGAAAGGCAAGGAAAAAAAAAAGAAAAAAAAATAAAGAATGAGATATTTTCAAGAGAAACGGCGTAGGTGGGTGGGGGTGGGTGGAGGCTATGGAGAGGAGAATAACAGAGAGGTTGATGGGATAGAAAGGGGCAGAAGGAGCGGTGGAGGGGGATGAGTCGGGACGAACGAGGGAGGTAGTGACCTAGTCTAAGTGGCCGAGATGCATGACCCGAATACCGGTGCTGTACAGGTGTGGTGTGTGTCCCACTGGCCTCTACCCTCTTCGAAGCACTGGCTGCCTTCACAAACACGATGGTAACCGTGGATGGTGGTGGTGGTGGTGGCGATAGTAGTGGAGAAAGAGCTATGTGGTCCCGAGGGATGCACAAAACGGAAATGCCATCGATCTTTCGATATTGGTGTGTACCGAGGTCTCTCTCTCTCTCTCTCTCTCTCTCTCTCTCTCTCTCTCTTTCGTAGGCCGTTCGATACACGAGACACAAACAGCAGCGTTGATAACAGGGCTACGTTTCAAAGGAGATTCCAACGAAAGGGGTAGCTTAGTTCGTTGTTACAGACGGTCGTCGGCCGACTATAAGCTAATCGGTCTGTTACGTAACCACCGCCTGCCTCGCGTAACCAGCCAACTCAACGCTGGAACTAGACCGATCGAAGGTGCGCTCTTTGCCTTTAGCAGATTACTTGGAAGCGGCAGTAGGACGGACGATTCTGTTTGACGAATCGGGGTAAGTGTCCCGGGCCGGGCTCTTTTAATAACACACGTCCCCCCAACCACCGCCGTTTCCCTCAGCTCGTTGCCACAAGCACGTTTCTAAACTCCGACGTTGTTAACGTTGGAACGAGGACGTATCAACTTTTCCTGGTCGTCTCAGAGTCGTCTGATAATAACTCATCCGTTTACATTCTTAATAGACGAGACGGAACTTGGTCGCGGTTCACTTCGTTGATGGATAGAGGAGGGATGAAGAGCCCCCGGTCGAGTGCAATCGTCGACGCGTTACGTAACGTTTCCCTAGCTGAACGGGAAAAGAGATTGAAGTGGAACGTTTAGGGGGATCGATCATCGCCCGTGTCGTGCACTGTTCCTCGTGTAACAGGGTAAAGACCTACTAACTGGAACTCGAGACCAAAGTTTATTTTAGACGGCAACGTATGGATTTCTTTCCTCCTGCGCGCCAAAAGCGTGTCCAATGTCCTTTCAAGTTATTTCCGGCCGTGTTTCGAGTTCGCGTAGAACCCGATATCGGAGATATCCACTGCCCGAAGTAGAATTTTCACGCTGGAAATAAATTTACTTCGATGCTGGAGAATTGGGGAATCTTCTCGTAAATTTGTACAGAGTGTCCTAGCTATTGAAGCGAGTGAAAAAAAGTATATCGAAAATAAAGAATAAAATCTTTTTCATCCGAGTCGTCATTTTCGATCAAGATTTGTCAGGCGAGCACTTGAATTTCGTTAACTGTGAACTGGACAAGAGCGACTGATCGATGGGAGGTTATTCTATCCGCGAAAATAAGCGAAAAATGTAGAACAATATTTTTTCACGTTTAACGTTCTGTTTCCAAGAAACTAGGGTTTGTATACGTTTAGTTAAAAATTGATTTAGCAATACTTGATAAAGTTTTCAAGTTGAGATCAACATTCCCAAGAACGAAACGCCTTGTGAAAAATTGCATCCTAACTCTTTTGACTTATTCTCAACAATTTAATAGCAACGTGGTAGTAATCTTCAATGATAATAATTTCATGTTTATTACTTGTTTCTAATCAGTTCGGAGTTAGCTAGACTCAAGTGCAGTTTGATGATAAATTTTCAAACTAGATATTTTCTTAAAACTCTGAATGAAAATAATTTATTCCTTATCCTCGATTTATTTTTCCATCTCCTTCTTGGTTACCAGAACACCAAATACATTTATTAGAATTAAATTCATTAAAAGTAAACTTATTTTTACATTAAAAAAAAAAAAAAAAAAGAAAAAAAAGTTAAAGAATTCGTTCGAAGGTACAGAAATCAAATACAATTCCAATTTATGTTCCCGTTTCTTTCCTGTCGTGCCAGTATTAACCACTTGCGCTGGCAGCTGATTGCGGACCATAACGAGCGACCAAACCCGTGTACAATAATTCCTCGCTTTCTTTTCGAAGACTCGTCGACACGATATCACCGGATAGAAATTATTGAGAAGTAATCAATTTATTACTTGTCTTGACTGTTTTGTTTTACTAAAATGCACTTAAAACTGAGGAAATATTACAATTTTCGAAGGAAATATTCTCGACGTGCGTTCGGCACGATCATTCCAGCGCAAGAGGTTAATTTCACTGCAGTCTGCAAGGTTAGGCCCTGACTACCTGTTACCAAAACGCGAAACGTCGAAAAAGAAGAGACGAAAGAAAGAACGTCGTTGTATCGTTCAAATAGCTTCGGAGAAGCACCCGTAGATACAGACACATCTATTGTCAGCCGAGACTGAAAAAAATTTAGTTTATCGGCGGCGTTTTCTGTAACGGCTCGAAACGGATTTGTACGCGTCCTTGACCAAATACTCCGCGCTTTCCGCGCGCGAATTTCCGAACAATGGCGGGCTGGAACGGTACAATCGAGACGCGAGCTCAAGGCAACCGCTCGAGTTTCCGTGAAAAGCCGTCAAGTTGTCCAGTCGAACATCGATAGAAAATCTTCTGTCCAGTTTCCCCCTAGACTTTCGCCGACGTTTTCAAAGGAACGACTTTGAACGCCACCGCCGATGACCGATAGGGGTAGGTTTGACAGGAAATTGCATTGTGGCCCAGACTGAGAGACGAACTCTCTGTGAAACGGTCACGATTGTCGTCCCTATAACGCGTTTTTCTTCTGCCGGAAATAAAGATCCCCGCTGCGACTTCGTTCGCCAGACGAAATTGTTTTTCCACTGGCGTGACCACATTGAAATGTCATAAAATTTACAAGTTTAACACGGGGATTATTGAGAACGACTAGCCTTGGAAAAATAATCAAGTAATCTTCGACGGTAATATAAAATATCACAAATAGGCTAATAGACGGGGGACCATTATATGAAATATCATACAGTTTAACACGGGGATTTTTATTAAGAACGACTGGCCTTGGAAAAATAATTAAATCGACAATAATCATCTTCGATAATAATTTAAAATATCACAAATAGATTAATAGAATTTTATTCATTTTTAGTCATATTTAAATTCATATTTTTTGCGAACGTAACAAAGATACTATAAGTAGAAAGCACTGTACTTTGGACATTTTCTTCAGATTGTGCACTTAAAAATTTCTCGAAGCGCAAGATACACCGCTGTTTAGTCGTAAAAATGATTTAACAACGATTTTAAAGATAATCAATCTCAAAAATCCTTTTATCGTCTTGTCAACTCGCGTCTTTCAATTTGAACGAAGGATTCGTTGCCAAAGATAACGTTTTCGTTTTGCTTTCAACGAGGAATGTGTTAAACAGTTCTGCGTTATTGCAATTGTTTCTCATTCTTTCTTTTCTTCTCTTGCACAAGGATTGCAACTCACGTAGCTACGCAGTGATGCATGCAATCCTTGAAAGACGCTTTTACGATTCGCTATTGTGTTTCAGTTTTCACGATCGGGATGTAACGCGCGTACACGCACAAATATACTCATTCCGGCGAGGATGGAATGATTTTACGTATAAAAACGAGTCGAAATTGTAAAATAAAGTCCTCTGAAGTACGCGCTTTCGTTACCGAGGAGTCTTAACTTGAAAATATCCAATTTCCATTCGAAGCTTTCACGGAAAGTTCCCCCCTTAAATTTTTCACCAGTTTTGAAACATCATTTTCTGCTTTTGCTATTCCTTCGAGCTAGCTATACTTTCTCTACCAATTTGTCTGCCGTGCTCTCGTCACTTCTCGCGCTGATCAATCGAACTTCGTTAAAAAGAACCTGCTCCAAATTCTCAATCCGTTTTCGCATCCACAAGTCACTTGGTTACTCGTATCGTGAGTGACCGATTCAACAGCACGCTCCGTATAAATCTCAATTTTAATTACCGACAGCCAGGCTCGAAGTGTAGCCTGCCGTGGATGGTTCGGACGGCGCGGCGCTTCAAGATCGCGGCGAAATATTCACAGTATCAGAATTAATAGGTGAATGATACATGCGGTGTACATACACCGGTTTCTACCTACTATCTGTATCATGGCCGAACCGTGCAGATATCCGTCTGTCTGACCTAAATACGTAATTATCTTTTCGCGAGGCACGACCTTGGACAGGCCAAGTCCGAAGTGGGCCATGTCTCTGTCTGCCAGTTTTACTTCGTTCATCGCGGGTTACCTGCCTGGGTGTCCTCCTCGTTTCTACCAGGATTCAAGAACCTCTTCTCTCTCTCTCTCTCTCTCTCTCTCTCTGTTCCTCTTCTCGAAAGGATCTCTTAAAGCAGCTGCGCTACTAATCGGATACACTGGCAAAGCGTCATTTTGATGAGAAATAATACGTCGTAATTTCACCGTCGCGTTCTCGTTCGCCGATAATTTAATTAATCCGCTTTAATGGAGATTTGAGATACATGCCGGTTCCTCGCTTCTTCTTTTTTTTCTTTCCTTTCCTTTCTTTTTTTTTTTCAATTACGAGCGCGAACGAGAGGCCGTTTTTCCCCGAGATTCAATGCCTCAGCCTCGCGAAAGACCGTTTCCCCGGCCGTGTAATCGTCGCTAAAGTCGCGGCTTGCCTGTTTCCAGATTTTCTTTTCTCCTTTTCTTTTTTTTTTTTTTTTTCAAGCTTGCACGAACAATCGAACTACTTCGCATTCAATTTCAAGTCGAGTTATTCGGCTTNTTTTTAGAACATTGTGGATATTGCGAGGGAAAATGAAATTTATAATTATTTCTTATAATGTACGATGTACGTGTTAAGTTCAAGGACTACTTGCAACTGCAATGGCAGAGGGCAAGTTGCAGAACTGTAGGAAGTGTTTCTATTGTATTATTAACATTATGTATATAATTGGAAACAAATTTAGCTGAAATCGAACCCACGTCGACAACACTTTCACAAATATAAATAATTCTTGGAGAGAGCAAAATGTCACCCACTGAAATAACTCGTTTGCTGTCAACCTCTTGCGCACGTCGAGAACTTTTTGTCCGAAATTGCAACATTATCTCAGTTTTAAGTACATTTAAGTATAACCCAGGCGAAACAAATGATAAGTTGACTGTTTCTTAATAATTTCTACTCAGTGAGTATCATACCGACGAGTTGAAAAGAAAAAGAAAGCGAAAAATTATTGCATACAGTTCGGTCACTCGTTATGGTCCGCGAACCAGTTGCCAGAGCAAGCTCTTGTGCTGTGATGAGCCACGCACGTCGAGCACTTTTTGTCCGAAATTGCAACATTTTTCTCAGTTTTAAGTGTATTTAAGTGTAACCCAGGCGAAACAAATAAGTTGACTAGTTCTTAATAATTTCTATTCAGTGATAATTTCTATTCATACCGACGAGTTCAAAAAGAAAGCGACAAATTATTGTGTACGGTTTGGTCACTCGTTATGGTCCGCAATCGGTTGCCAGCGCAAGTGGTTAAGGTGGGAAAGGTACTGAGCCGAGAAAAAGTGTAAAGAAAGTATTAACACAAATGAAATGTAAAGTTATTAAATAGGAATCGAAAAATCCAGAAGCTTAAAGAAAAATCAAAAGAGATGGAAGACCTTATGTCACATCTAAACTCTCCTTTTCTTTTTTTTTTCACTGACAAAATCCAAAGAAATTCCCTAACATAAGCCATGCGTGCGATGTCTCGAAACTTTTCCTACCGACGAGTTCAAAAGAAAAAGAAAGCGTCGAATTATTGCACACGATTCGGTCACTCGTTATGGTCCGCGAACCAGTTGCCAGCGCAAGTGGTTAACCTCTTGTGCTGTAATGTGCCACGCACATCGAGAATTTTTTGTCCGAAATTGCAACATTTTCTCAGTTTTAGACATATTTAAATGTAACCCAGGCAAAACAAATAATAAATTTATTACTACTCGACAATTTCTAATCCAGCGATGTCATATCGTACGAGTTTAAAAGAAAAAAGAAAGCGACCAGTTATTGTATACAGTTCGGTCACTCGTTATGGTCCGCGAACCGAGTTGCAAACCAGCGCAAAGGCGGTTATTAAACCGACCGAAATTCCGTCCGAAATTTCGACCGAATCGTCAGAGTCCCGTGGATTCTTCGCCGAGAACGTTCCACGGGGGAAAAACAGCCGAAACCCGGGAAACGGAAGGGGAAGCGGAAAGATCGAATCTAGCTCGGAGAGAATGAGAAAAGAATCCACCAACGATGCGATAGGGTGTGTTTGCGGCGGGGAGGAGGTGTGCGGCAGGATGAAAACGGACGGTCGGAACGATTAGATTTGTCGCGGTGAACCAAATTTAAATGGTTCCGGGATAGCGTGCGCAATTAGCGGCCGCCGTTTAAATCCGGGTTACATTACACACGATATCGAGAGATAGGCGTTCGATTTATCTTGGGAACGAGGGCGGAGAGGGAGGAGCCACGGCTCTCGTCCCTGATTATTTACCGATCCGAATATCCCGGCTATTTTTAATTAGGTCTTAATTACCGGCGCATAAACACGCGCCGCCGACCCGTTAATGCCAGCGCGGAGAGCCGCGGTTAATGAAACGGAAAATTCGGATAGTAAATCGAACCGGGATCGGGCGGCAAAGGGACGGTTAAAAGGGTGGAGAGGCGAGTCGAGCGGAAAGAGCGCATAGACGGGGAACGGAACAACAACGCGGAGATTCCGCTCCGCGATAACAATTGCAACGTGCGCGCGCGTTAATTTCGCCACGGGCGATAAGACACGCGTTATCTGCTGCTGATAAACGCGTAATTAGATCGTTAACACGTTGGTGCCTGGTAGCTGACGATTGGTGCGATGGTTGCGTCGTTGAAAGGAGACAGAAAAAGAAAACAGCAACGGCGTGAGACAAAGTATACAACCTAGAAAGAACACACGGTGTAATCTGTGATTCAGTATCATTTGAAGATCCATAGGGAGGAAACGCAAGCCATTAGGTTCTATAATGAATTCGTTCGACATTTGATGGTACAGCTTTCAGCTGTATTAAAGATGTGTATTGTAAAAACTGTTGTTATACCTGCAGTGAACAATGTGCATAATTCAGCCACGCTGAAGTGGAAGGAACATACGCGCACGCACTGCGGATAAATCCTGCTCGTATATAATTGCGTTACTTACGTCACAAATGTAGAAAGAGAACGAACTACAAATATTTAGAGTAAAATATGAAATTGAAAGTCAACAATCGACAATAAGATATATATAATTTAAAAGAATTATTAAATACTGGCAAATTATTGTAGACAAAATAACTCATTGAAGACAAAAACTTGTCACGCGATTCAACGTTATACTCCACACAGTTCACGCTTGATTTATTATGAAACACTTGTACAAAATTTTATATAAACCTACGTAGACAGATCCTTCGATCTTGCTGAAAAAAAAAAACCTGTGAATTTAATCAATCGCGTCTCGAACGACCCCCGAAATCGCTGTGAATCGTGGAAATTCGCTCGATGTATTTGGAATACGGGGCGGGGGAGAGATAACGCGCGAGATCGAAGAGCTTTATGAGAGTAATCTCGGAATTTGGAGGAGCCATCGATCCAGAGAGCTTGCGAGTTAGACCGGCGAACGACTGACGAGCAACGTTTTCCTCTGTTACAAACCCGTGGTTCGACGCCTGGCCTGGCCTGGCCCAGGCCGCGCCTATTAATTCAATTTCTCCTCGCCGCCCCGCCGATTCGCGTTCCTATTAAAACAGATATCCCCGCGACTGCTCGATCCGACGAAAACGCGATTACGCCCTCGACACCGAGTCCATCATTCTACGAATAAATAACCACCGCCTATACAGTTATATCCGGCGCTCTATTCATAAACGGATTGAGGAACGTCACGTTTATGCACGCACTTTGACCGTGTTTGCCAATTCGTTTATGGATTTTGGTTTTTTCCTTTTTTTTCCTTTTTTTTCCTTTTTTTTTTTTTTTTTTTTTTTTTTTTGTTGCGAGCTGGATAAAAGAATTTCATTGTACCACGTTGGTACATTTCGTCATTTACCGGGCTCGCCAAAGTGACCGGTTTCAGTTTTCTTTTCTTAACAACCGACGAAAGTCGTCCAGGATCTCCTTTAATTTTACCATCGAAGACTCGCCGAAAGAAAACGAGACGAATTTTGTATTTGAATTTGATGTTCTTTACAGCAACGAACGAACAATCGATGCTCGCGATAAAACGTGAAAAGAGTGAACGATGTGTTTTCAATTTCAACAAACTTTGTTAAATCGTGAACGAAGGTTATTCTTCTCTTTTTTTTTTTTCTTCTGGTACAGAGGATGTTCATGCGGGTCTGTTGAAAATTGATGGTTGCCTTTCAAGAAGACATTCGTTCGATCGAAAAACGTTATATACGCCGGCCATCGGAGCGACACAGTCCTCAGGTGAACTCGTCCCGGTGACCACGCTACCCCCGCCGCGACCCACGACCACCCCCAACAACTGGAACGCTGACCCAGTTAATACACCTGTAGAAACGGTGCCAACACTCCCGTGTCCACGGATGTCGGTCTGTCGACGCACGACCCTGTGCATATCCCACGGATAACGGCTGCAATTTCGTTTTTGCACGCAACACGCGAATCCCTTTTGTTGAACAACCGATTTTCCAATCGTTTCTTACTCTCGCCACGAGTCCTGTGTTACGTGTACAAGCCTATGGTCAACTAACTCGATCGGAGTTTCCATAATTCGGAGAATTTCTGGCGAATGGCTCGTTAGTTTATGTACAATACCATCCGTATATTTCAGTTTATCTTTATTTTACGTATTACTGTTCGACTTGTAGGTACGTTTCATTTCGCGTATTTCGTAATAACTTAACGATAACACGGCTTCTGATATATTAGATCAAGGTAGAAATGTTATTCGTCTTGCGCTGGAATGACGTGCCACGCACGTCGAGAATTCTTTTGTCCCAAATTGCAATATTTTCTCAGCGTTTAAGTATATTTAAATGTATAACCCGGACGAAACAAATCACAAGTTTATTACTTCCTAATAATTTCTATCCAGTGATATCGTACCGACGAGTTCAAAAGAAAAAGAGAGCGACGAATTATTGTGTACGGTCACTCGTTACGGTCCGCGCAAGGGGTTAAAGTTTACTTTTCCAAAGTTCATGAAATTCCTATCACGATCACTTCTGTTGTTTGAAAGTTCTTAAAAAAAAAAAAAAAAAAAAAAAATCGGAAATCACCTGTGAAATAATTTATTCAACATCCGACGTGTTTTTCTATCTTTTTTCAAATTTTGTTTTCTCAAAGTGAAATGCCTGTCACGGTGATTTTTGCCGTCTGAAAATTCCGTTGGAAAATCTGGATGCCTATCCAGGAACAATTCGTTACTTCTACTTCGTGTCGAAGTTTCCGAAGATATTTGAGATCAATTGCGCCACCCCCTTGGGTATTCGTTTCTCGTTATTTCTCAATATCCGGTAAAAATTCGTTGCCAGAGAGAAACGAAGGTAATGCAGCTTTCGTAGCTGGGAACGAAGGTAATGTTTGCGGAACGTGATGAGCAAAGGGGTGCTGCGCGTGTACATAATGCTCTATCCAACAAATTAATGTAGAGGCAGATTATTTGCACGACGGTGGGACATGTGAGAAAAATATTTTCGTATCTCTGTATGAATCTCGCAAATAATTAATGGTAGCCACGAGCGTACCAACTTAATTATATCATTTCAGCAAAAATACATTCACCGCTGTTGATGGAGATATTTCGAGGCTGATATAGTACTTAGTAATTCTTCGTGGACTACTAGCTACTTGTGCGTGGAATGTCACGAGTCTACAAGGGAATATTGATTCCGTAACTTTCCTAGTAAATTGAATTTACATATTAATTCCTTAAGACAACGTATGTCTCATCAAGATTGACTAACCAAAAGTATAATATATCAGACGTAGCCGCGGCAAGACAGCCAATCGTCCTTGACTCGTTGTTGCCCGTTTTAGGATGTCAAACAGCCCCCAAACAACTTCGCGTCCTTCTCGCCAATATCTTTCACCGAAACTTCTACCTCCGCTCCCAAACTCCCAAAACACCCTCCGCAAATTACACCTTGGCCGAAACCTCCCCGTTTCCTCGTTCTCGCGCGTTCCTTTGTCCTTCCGAATTATCCGTCCGTGGCCACCTTCATCTCCCCGAACGTCGCCGTGTCGAGTGACTAGAGCGAAAATTCCGTGAACGACCTTCAAAAACGAGACGTCCAGACCGCAAAAGGGAGGGAAGGGGCAGCGTTTCGAGACTGACGCGACGAAGGGCAACGAAGGGGAAAAACTAGAATCCAGGGCTGCAGGATGATCGCAGGAGGGTGCAGGTGGGAAGCGGCGGTCGAAGCCGCGGAGTAGGAGAGCGTGATCGGCCAGCCGATGTAGGTCAGCCGAGAGTATTGGCCCCTTTCGCCTTGACACAAACACACAGGTTATATGGATCTCGGTTCGGGTCAGGTTGCCGATGCGCGGAACTCTTGAAATTCTACCAGCCGGGCGCGCGCGCGCGTTCTTCCTCCTCTATTTCCACCACCGACATACGTACAATACGTACAACCGTGCCGCGTATTATCTCCGCGCGAATTATTAATCCCATCGTTTCGCCGTGAAAACGAGCAGAAGGAACGCCGGGTACCGGACCGGAGAGGCATCGCCGAGAGAACCACCCGCGGTCGATCTTCCCTGGCCTTTCCAGACGAGACGACACCACCACCACCGCTACCACCACCCAGCTCGAAACAAATGAGGACAATTAATTTGATCGATCGATCCGTTGCGCAGCGCGGCGCGCACCTGCCGCAAACAAATTTTTATCCCGCCGTTGATTTTCATTTCGAGCCCCCTCCTCTCGCTCCTCACCCTCCCCCGCCTACCCTCTGCTGTTGGCAAACCACCCGCCACTAGGCAGGCTAGAGCCCCTGACTTTTAACGATCCACGCGGCGCGCTTGATTTTTGGCGCGACTCGTGTCAAGGTTAAATCAACACGAGCTCGCTACGCCCCGGCCGCCGCGCCGGTTTTTGCGGCCGCTAGCCGACCAAGATGTTGCACCGCCCGCCGGTGCGTCGAATTAATGCATCCGCTGCATGGGTAATCGAGCGCCTCGCCGTTTCGTTTCGTTTCGTTTCATTTCGTTTTGTTTCGTTTTGTTTCGTTTTGTTTCGTTTTGTTTCGTTTTGTTTCGGAACCGGGACGAACTTGTTCCCGGATCGAACAGGCAGCAGGGTGTTGGTTAATTGATCCATCCGGCGAAGATAGCAATCGGACACGGCGAGGGTTGGAGAGAACGTTATCACTTCGTTGTGTTACTGTCTAGCTTCGTAACTACGACAGCGAGTTCTTCGTCTCAATCCAGGCAAAATATCGGCTAGCAATTCTCGGTGATTTGAAATTGAGTAAATTCTGATTTAACGTTCTAAGGACGGGGTATTTAAATCCCCCCTTGGCTAGCGGACGGATTTAAATTGCCAGGCGAAGTTTAATTTTACATGTTTTCATATAAATTATTGTAATTCCTATATTTTCAAAGTTAATCAAATCAAACAAAGACTACGTTATTTTGCAATAATTTATTATAATTTATCAGATATTATATAGGTGTCGATATATCGGACGTTAGTACTTAGAAGGTTAAAGAGAGGAGAGAAGCTTATATAATCTATAGTATATCTACGCTAGTGTATCTATATATAGATATACTTCATGTTTGTACTTTATACACATAGAGTATAAATATACTAAAGAATATAAAATATACTCTATATAGGATATATCTTATTCCTTGTCGTTGCTTTGCAATATGTTTTAACGACTCGTTTGATATTAAGTAGTATAGATTATAATAGTGTAGAGTATAGATTATAATAGTGTAGCGACTAAACGAGTCTAGAACTATGGCTTGCTAGTTTTAAAAAATGTATAGCGTAACAGTTGCTCGATAAGTTGGTAAACTCTTGTGAAACAAAAGTCACAAAGTTATTAGACTCGTACGTTCAATTTTTTTGTCGTTTTGAGGGTTCCATTAATTACCAATAAATATATAAATAAAAAAATGTTTAATCGCGATTAAAGACTGCTGAAAAAATTTAATCGTTAGTCATTAAATTGCCCAACTCTGATTCTATCACAATTTCTGACAGAGTCTGTCTTCCGTTGCAAAGAAACATAACACAAGGCAAAACCTGATGTCGATGGAGTATGCAGTATACAATATAATACCTCGTATATACCGAGTGACAAGGCTCATTGTACCGGTAATAATATTTCAATTATTCGGCCGTGTACTCGTTCGTTAACGCAACACGGTGCCAGTTGTCTGTACAATTCTGGTGTCTCAGCTGAAGAAACATTTTCGTCGTCTCGACACCTTTGTCTATCGATTACGGATGACCGAATTTCACACCAGAATGGCCGATCGACATATTTTTGTCAGAGAATAAAGATACAGGGGGAAAACAATGACACGAGCATGAAAGACATACGAAAAAATTGTATATAATACAAAGAGAAAGAAAGCATTTCTTTGACACTGGAACCAGCAACGATCAAAGCATAAAATTTTCATCAAGACGTTAAAGAAAAAGAAAAAAAAAAGAAAAAAAAATAGAAAAACTTTATGACACAAAGAGCATACAAACTCTTATTCATTTCTCGAAAAATCATTTGAATCTCTAAGAATGTATTGTTTTAAAAAGAAATGTGATGACAAAAAATTATGAATTACAAATTGATCATATTCATCACTTTAGTCAGTTTAATTCTTAGTTACTCAAATAATAAAATTTCCTAGTTACTCAAATTATAAAATTATATATCTTCTGTAATCTATAATATTTATGATGTCTTAACAAATTGATAATTTTAACCTATTATAATGATTGAACTTTGTGTCAAATATTCCGAGACGATACATTAATATATTTCTGTGATTTTTAGAAATTAATTATTCTCATAATTATTTTTTAAAAGTTACTTTAATCAAGATAATATTTTATTTAAAAATTTATTAAAATTCATCGCGAACGCAATGGTTAAAGTGAACGAACAAAGAAGAAAGTGAAAAATATCAAGAGCGTCCGTGTGTGTCACGAGTACAATCGTCAAGAGGTTAAAGAAACTGTTCAACGCCATAAAAGAAAACAATACTTGTTTGATTTAACGAGAAAAGTTTCTTGAAATGAATTAAAGTTGATCCACATCGGGGAAAGAATATTCAGCAAAGTTTTAGGGAACAGTTATTTCTCTGGAAGCGGAAGTAACTACGTCTCTGTCCCGTTCTCAAAGTTTTCATATTCTCCTGATAGAACGATGAACGAGGAAACTTGCGGCTTGATTAATTCTCCATTGATCGAATTTTTTAATATTTCGTTTTTACTTGATTCGAAAATGGCCGAGAGGCTCGCGGAACTGAAACAAGGATCTCCTTTCACGTAGGCAATTGAAAGATAATTTCGTTTTTATCCCTTTGAAATTGTAATGCTCGAGCTTTCAAGGTCTTGAACACCTCTTTAATGAAGTTACTGGTTTTTCTAAAAATTCAGGTTAAAAGGATGTAGAGATAAATTCAATGATGTTACACGCATAACGAGTTGTCCGCTTTTGAAATATGTATTTAGGTGAACTTGTGTTGAAATCCTGTACGTGTATGTATGGTGAAACACGTACATTCGTTTTTATTTAATTTTTCGCTACTTTTTTTACTTTTCAACGCGTGTATTAATAATGTACACATATTCATATTTCTTTCGAAGAGAAATCCCCTTTAGATTATTGTATTATTATATAATAAATGATGTTGCACGCATAATGAGCTGTTTCGAAATACGTGTTTATATTTGTTTTCACTTAATTTTTCATCACATTTACTTTTCAACGTTGATTTTGAAGAGAAATCCCCTTTAGATTATTATATTTTCCTTAATAAATTTCCTAAATTCTTATCAACTTGTGTCTCGATAGGACAGAACTGCTTTTCTATTTATAAATTATGTCTTGATTCTATTTATAAATTGTGTCCCGATCTTTAATTCTGGTGTATATAAGGGAATAAAGAAATTTACATAATGAGACGTTTATAACAGATCACTCTTTACTCACAAACACGAATTGACGAAACGTTTCATCACACCTGATCCATTACTATTACGATCCTCAAATTCTTATATATTTCAGCCTTTTTTTCAATTTCTACTCTCGATGTTACTCTCAACTTTACTCAATTTTTAGCAAACAAACATAGAACAACTAGCAAAAGGAATTTATAATATTTTAAGAAGGTCTTTCAAGTTTTTGAAAATGTCGCTTAACTCTTGAGGACACGCAACTTTAAAGAAGAAAAAAAAAAACTCTACCTGCACGGAATTTCTTTTAATATAAAAAAAAGGGGAATTTCGATTAATAAGATATTTCTTAAAAAGAATTTAAGTAAATTCTTTGTTACAGACTGGGACATAAATAATCCCACCATGCAACTAACGTTTTAATATGAAATTCATTGAAAACACGTCTGTTTTCCAAAACAAAGTGGGTTAAGGAACATCCCACTATGCATTAACTGTAAAAAAAAAAAAAGTGAGACAATTTTAAACCCCAGAAAAGGTTAAGAACTTAACACTAGAACTACCAAAGCGGTCAAAATGACCAATTTATAATATTTATTTAGTAATTTTGCGGATTTGCAATGTTACATTTTTCAGAAATTCGAGTGTTCTTGTAAAATATATGAATAAAAGCTCGTGTTCACTATCAATTCCTTAACTCAATTTTTGTACATTAGTCCTCGATAGTTCTAGCGTTAATCAAATGTAATCACGCCCCATGCCAGTCTCAGAATTTTCCAAAAATCCCCTCCCCCACCCCCCAATCCCGAGGAACGCGCTTATCACGCGGGTGATATATCCAAAACTCGCTGAACTTTCTTGATCTCGATCGGAAGCCGGCGAGTAACGAAGGTCGAGGATATGTCGCGGTGCAGGACCGGTGTTCCTGAACTGCCAGAGACAGCAACGGTGCAGCTCCTGTTCCCGACGCGTTGCTCGCCAGTTTCGTTGGTGAAATCGGGTGATTACGGGGGCGGAAGGTAGGGCGGGGGGTGGCGTTGCTGCAGGCGGAACACACTCGGTCGAACGACGACATCATTCCCCGCTGGATCTAGCCAAGGGGAAACCGAACGGCGACGCGACGTTCCGTGAAGCGTAATAACGTGTAATTAAGCGTACACGGAGCATGTGACGGTTTAGCGACGCCATGACAAAAGCAGGCTGAATAGACACGTTCGAGCGGCACGCGCGAGCTGCTCTCTCATGGCATGGCTTGTTCGTGTTTTACGCTCGTACGCGTGTCGATGTGTACACGGGCCGTGTTGCGAACCTGTTCGAATGGATTCGCGACCGTGCCCGTTCGTGTGCGCTGGCACATATTCACCGTGCGCGGCCCGCGATATGTGTCAGGGTCGATGATTTATCACGGGATTTTCAGACTGGGCCGAAACTGCCGTCCGCTGGAAAGCTTTCCAAAGCGTTAATTGCGGTCATGATTGGGGAATAATGCACCGAAGAGTCGCGATTATCGTTTCCCCGATGGGCATTGCTTTTCAGCCTTTCGCGCGGTTGTTGAAGATCGGAGGATCGGTACCCGATAATTATCGTAACTGGCGACGAAATTTTCTGATCGTCGGAGATCCCCGTTTCATTTCAAATGCCCACGAGTTGAAGCAAGTGACAAATTGATTCAACGAAAGCTTCGGAGCGAAATTTTATATACAGCAAATGGTTGTGATACGATACAAAAATCGCTGATTTAAGAACGTAGAGGAACACTTATTTTCTTATGTGCAAATTATTCTACCACAATCGATCGAGAATGAATTATTTTCGGTTGACAGAGTGATTAGAAAATTTGGATCGTTTCTCGGACATGATTCTCGTTGTGTAATTATTCTACGTTACTGATACTTTGATATTTTCTTTTTTTTTTCGCTTTGCAAGAGATATTAAATATTCTTAAAAATGTGTCGATTCGACAAACATTGTTTTAGCGAGGTTAAGATTTTTATCCTATTCTTTAAAAAACAAGTATGTCTTATGTTACTCCGACAATTGTTTAATCAATGTTTTGCAGACTTTCGCCTACAGCGTCATTAGAGTCAAAATAAATTCGCCTCTGTTCGTCGTTTCAATGGGAACTAAACAGGATTTTTAATATTCAACGAGTTTTTTTCCTAGGTTGGATTAGTTTTAATATTTTCGTCTGATCGTTTCCAAACGAAATATGTACGTAGAGTATTTTGGTTAAATGGGACCATCTAAATATTTGCTTTAACGCGTTAGGACAAAGTTGAATGCATAATGATGAAACAATGGTTTCTCTCAAAGTTATTTTTTCACGAGATTTAAAAGTCACTGACATTTTCTGTATTTTCTTAATCTTTCTTGCATTAATGTTGATGCATTTTTTAATTCATTACACAATAATATTAAGATGCTTGTATCTACACATGCTTAGTTTAAAGAATACTATAATCTTAATTGTGAAAAATATGTCGTGTAAAAGACATGTTGTGATACTCTTAAGCTTGCGTTTCCCTTGCCTCTCATATACCAAATTTGATGAAATTAAAATGCCTTTCTTATCCTATTTTTTAAATTAAGCACTTTAGTTTCAACCAAGCATACACGAATAGCTCAACGCTATCTTCTGCAAAAAAAAAAAAAATAAAATAAAATAAAATAAAATATCCGATAGGTAAAAATACTTTAACCTACGTAAACTGTCTTCATTCACATCAGTGTAACTTTATTTTAAGAAATGATTTTATGAAACAACAAATATATTAAGCAGATATTTAGACGATTCCATTTAACCGAGACATTCTTCATGATGATAATATATAATTATTTTCATTGAATGACTCGTTACGATTTCTTTATGCTCCAAGGAAACATAAATTGACAACTGATGCGACGAAACGATCGATGACAACACTTTAACCTTCATAACACGTAAAGAAGCGTGTCGCGAATTTTTTCCGTGCTCTTTTTATTTGCACACGTGTTTTTTTCCACTTTGTCCCTGTTCTTTTCTTTCTTTGCACAAATGTGCCTTCGCACTTTCCTTGAAACCAAGGTGAAATTTCCGTTCGATTAGATTTGAAAATCATGGCAGAGGTGTTATTGCTCGGTATCGTGGCGGGCCAACGAAAATGACGTATTATCATCGTCTTTAAAAATGAATTTAAGATCATTGTCATTTTATTTATTAATCTTCTAATCCAATTGAAAAGTTACATGCCTTTGAATGCATGCAAAATAAGGAAACTCGAAGAATATTTTTTAAGATAAAATTATATTTCTTTTAAAAATAAGTAATCTATTATAATAATAAAATTTATATATATATATATATATACACATATATATTTTATCATATCTTGTTCAATTAATGGTTGCCAAAAATGTAAACCAACTAACATATGAAAGTAGCAAGACATGGCTACATCTTCTTATGGCTTTATCTATAGTAAAGTTCTTTTAAATTTCACGTCAAATTGTACAAAAAGCTAATACTTAAAGTCAATTGAAAATATCAAAGTTTCTTCTCCTTTTTTTTTTTTTTTTTCTTTTAATGACGAGCTGTCCAAATTTCAGCATTTTCAACTCTTTCTATCAGACGATAGCTCTGAGAATATCCCCACAAATTTTTATTCAAACTAATTCGATGGTCTTTCCGATACCGATTTCGAAAATTTCACTCCGAGAAGAGTTTCAGTTATCTGTTACTGTTAAACAAACAAAAGCTCCAAATTAATTATCCCCTGAAGTATTTCACAATGTTCCAGAAGAATCGTGCGATTCTTGAAAAATCGATTTTCCTGATTTTATTAAGCGTGTGTAATCCCCTTGAAGTGCTCATTTAATTGTACCTGTCTCTCCCTCTCTCTTTAAAAGAAAATTGTCCTTTATTATTTCGCTACTTATACTATTCGCCGTTTCAATGCTCGATCAATCCTTTCCCCGATAATCTGGGTCAATTATTACGTTTCTACAATAGCAGCGGGTACCTTTAATACTTTTAAAGTGAGGATGCGCCTGATAATTGCTCGAAATGCCTCTTCTCCGGATAATAATACATCAGATTCGATGTATCGCGTTTAACGCTGCTCGAGCAGAACAAAAGGGGTGAAAACGAGGAGCTTAAGAACACAAAAAGAAGGAGAAGAAGAAGAAAAAGAAGAAGAAGAGGAAGAGGAAGAGGAAGAAAAAAGGAGAAAACGGTACAGAACCTCCCTCTGGTCCTCGGTCTTATCGAATTAGCGACTACCAATAAACACGGCCTTTTTGTTCGTGTTCGCGTAGTGTTCACCCGGTGAACGGTGATTAAAATCCACCGAAAATGAAATTGTTTAATCTCTGTCGTTCTTTTTATTCCTGCTCGCCCCGAATTATTAGTTTCCAATTGGTTTTTTAAGGGTTACCGATACGAACGATGTTCACCGAAGCCGAAAGAAGCAACGCGCGAGTCGAGTGAATTGGAAATTGCTCGGTTCGTTTGCGAACGATCCGAATGACGGGAACAATGGCCTGGTAATTTGTGTGGCGGCTGTTTAAGCCGGCTTTTGTTAAAGGAACTGTCCGTTCACGGACAACCACGGCGGAGAGACCCACCTTTCTAATCGAGTCTTTCTCCCCGTTCTCGAATATCAGGGCGACGAAACGCGAAATCAACGAGCGCTTGTTTCGACGGACTTCCACGTGGAAACTTCCGGTACGGGGATGGATCAAGACGTCCTTCGCGTTGTGAACTTCCGCTCCGACGGAACGACCAACTCTCGGGGACGTAGGACTTTTGGCAATGGCTCGGGTGTCGTGTGTAACAACTAGACCAGATCGATCGACGATGAGAGTTTTTTTTCTTTTTTTTTTTAGTTAGAGACCACGACCAATTATTATATCATTTAATTTGATAAATTTATTAGTTTATTATCTTATGAATTAATATTGAAAATATATTTTTATTACTAATTATATTTATAAACTTAATTATAATTGAAATTTTATGATTACGAGATATTATTCTCGAAAGAACATTTATAGGTAATCGTATATTTTATATTAAAATAACACAATATAATTATAATTATATTAAAATGATATAATACAATTATAATTATATTAAAATAATATATAATTACATAAATTTAATTATAATTGAAATTTTACGATTCCGAGATATTATTCTCGAAAGAACATTTATAGGTAATCGTATATTTTATATTAAAATAACACAATATAATTATAATTATATTAAAATGATATAATACAATTATAATTATATTAAAATAATATATAATTACATAAATTTAATTATAATTGAAATTTTACGATTCCGAGATATTATTCTCGAAAGAACATTTATAGGTAATCGTATATTTTATATTAAAATAACACAATATAATTATAATTAAATTGAAACAATATAATATAATTATAATAATATATATAATTACATTTATGGGTAATCATACGTTTTATATTAAAATAATATTTCAAAAAAAGGACAAAGAGACCTTTCTGATATAGTTTTTCAAACGAACGGGGAAGGGATTGCAATGTACAGGACGAGATGTAAGAGACGCAAGAAAATACCTAAATGCAGAATACAGCCGAGTAAGGCACCGACGTTACTTATTCAGGCCTGATGGATGCTTTCAGCCCTTCTCGAAAATGGTCTCTCGCCAAGGAAATGCCCGAGAGGACGCCATTATCATAAGTATTTTCATAAAGGAATCAATTACCCGGATAGAAAGGTTTGTCCATTAATTCGAGGCCGGGCCTCTTGAATTTTCATGAAGGAACGGCGAAGATTGTAACGCGAATAATTGGACCATTCAAATGCCTGCTTGTTCTTGTAAGCGTTTCAGGTTCATTATGTCGCCCTTTGGAACTATTGTCGGCGGTTCGTTCCATATCGAAAAGCAAAAGTGATGAGATAATTGATGTTGAACAGCGGACTGGTAATAATTGAACGATCGTTGTCAGTTTAGCGTCTAGCTAGCTAAACCTAGGGGGTGGTTGTGTCTGTGGGGGGAGGAGGAGGAGGAGGAGGAGGAGGAGGAGGAGGAGGAAGGATCGAAACGCGGAAAGCTGGGGCATAGTGGAACCGAGCCCCAATTTCCGAAGGAGACTCGGAGAAGTAGCGCAGGCTGGAGGGCGCGGGACGCGGTCGCCTCGGGACGTTCACCCCGTGCAGCCAGCGCACTCGATACACTCATCCCCTGTCTGCGTGTGCACCAGCGTACGTATACACGTTGAACTCGAAGCGGCGCGGCGCGGCGCGGCGCGGCGTCCCGCTATCTACGACCCACGACCTATAGTCTGCCGCGGCTGTACTATAGTACGGGCTGTGCACTCTACAACGCTGTTCCTTCCATCCTTCCCTGTTTAATTATTGTCACGGCTTGCGTAACATTAGGATCACGCTTAGTATCACACCTTGAACGTCCTCGTCGTTTTCGAGGATATGGAAAAAATATTTCGTCGACCGTCATGTTGGTCACCGGTGACCGTTTTTTTTTTTTTTTCTTTTTCCCTCGAAATCGATTTCCTCCGTGGTGCCTCGGACTGGTTCAGAATAATTAAACTAAAACGAATATCGTCGACCAGAAATATTATGTATTTATTATAGAAATTTTGATATTTACAGTGACGTTTTCTGTCTAATTTTTAGCACTTCTCGAACCATCATTTGCTATATGTTTTTGGTAATAAATTTTCGCACTAGGTTATGCTGGTCCTTCCTTTTTTTTTTTTTTTTTTGCGTCTGAACTGGTGCTTCCACATTTTCGTTACGACACTGTGTCAGATGCATTGCATAATGATTTTCTTATAGCTACTCGTAAGGGAATATTATCAATCATGGCAGTCAACGTATTAACGAAAATTCTTTAGTACAGAGGGGACCATAATGTGACAGCAGCAGTTTTTCTTATAGGCAGAGAGGTTGAAAATCATTTTCAGCTCAATTCAAATGGCAATTGATTCATTAATTAACAATGTTATAAAAAAAAGTATTAACTTATATATGTTGAGAAACTATTGGTTTAGGAGATATTTTAATTTCAATTCTGTAAAATCTGTTGATGCACATATGTATGAAAGACGAGGAGAGACAAAGGACAGTATTCTTGTGTTCAAACTGTCCTTGTCTTTCGTACATGCATAAATTTCATAAAGTTAAACTTAAAATATCTACCAAATTAATAATTCTCCAACGTACACAGAGTAATACTTTTTTAATAGAAAATGTCAAGCTGTATCGATTAAATGGAGTAGAAAATTTCATTTAAAAAAATAGAGGTTATCTCCAGCTATATGTAAAAAAAAAAAAATAACTAATATAATATTATAATGCTCTCTGTATCAAACAATTTTTATTAACAAAGTTTTCCCACATCTTCGAAAAACAACGGAAACATGACCCAAGATGATCAAGTTATCGTGGTTGTACTTTCAAACATTCGAGAATCAATCTGGCATTGAAGCACTAATCTGACCGAGATCATTTTTCAACCAATCATTTGAACCAGTTGAACACTTTGTATGTGCAATCGCATAATCGTTCGCAGCTCCATTTCGTTTCCAATGTATAGTTGAATCCACGACCTAATTATCGGTGCATCGATCGCAACGATTAATCTGACTCGTTCTTTTATTTCTTTCACCACGCCTCTAATTTCCCTTTCCCGTTCTCTCTCCTTCCCTCTCTCTCTCTCTCTCTCTCTCTCTCTCTCTCTCTCTCTCTCTTTCTCGTCATTTTGTCCCTCTTTAGCTCCGGAAACGGAGCTGAGCTCGGAAGAATATTCCTCGAAATGGGAAACGTCATTTAACGGACGAAACAAGGAATTCCTCCCCCTACTTGTAACAGTTGCTCGAAACAGTCGGCGAATCCTCTATGCCTGTACAGGATTAACGAAAAATCACAGACAGAAGAGCATGACAAAAGGGAGATGATAAAAGATCGAAACTCTTTTTCCCTTCTGAGTAATCTAAGACCGAGTTACTGTATTAATATTTCGACGATATTTGATAAAACAATATAGAAATATATTATTATCAAGAAATATAATTTATATATATGGTATATAAATATTATTTAAACATAATATTATATATAATTTATTATTTGATAAAATAATATAGAAATATATTATTGTCAGTTTGTATCACTATCATTTTTTGGCGATATATTAAATTAAACATAGCGCACCAGTGTCTCGATTTGCGCGGTTCTTCTTTTACGCGAGTCTCTTTTTAAATGGTAAATTTTTTTATAACAACCAACTTACAAATCGCCACCGCCGGCGCATAATTTCGAAAAAATAATAAAGAAAGGAAGCAGCGAGAATAAATCATGGTTCTTGTTTTCGCCTTTCGATAACAATCAACGAAATATATTTAAACAAGAACGGAGAGGGCGGGGGGTTGCGCGTTCGATCGTTGATGATAGAAGGTCGCGCGAAATTTATGTTGGACGGATTTCCGGTTTCCGTGATTTACACGCCGGTCGGACTTAAATTTCTGCAGAGGCACGTGTGGATGTTCGGTCGAGGACCGTTCGCCGCTATAAAGCTATAAAAACGGCCTTGATTAACGAGCAAACCGAGTTCCAGGGAGATCCACTTGCTGCACTTTATTGAAACAATTTGTAACCACGGAAGCGCGGTCGTGATGAAGGAACATCTCGAAAGCTGCCCCTGATACTTCGATCTCGGCTGAATTTTTATTAAAATATCACTCGCCTCTACGTCGAGAACTTTACGTAGGTAGAACATCCCTTAGATTTACATGATCATAGCGATATTTTTATAATCACATCTTTTATATTTTATTATATATATAATATAAAAATATTAAATATAATTATATCTTTCATATTTTATATTTTATTATATCCAATGTAAAAATATTAAATATAATTATATCTTTCATATTTTATTTACTTATTTTATATTTATTTTATATTTTGCAATTATGTGTTTTATATAAATTATTTCAGTAGACGTTTGTGGCACTAGGTAATCAAGGAAATGAAATTTCATGATAATTTAATTTACATCGAGTCGTCGATTGAAATTAGGCTAATCGGGGAAACAAACGGCTGAGATAAATCCAGGATCAGCGAATAATCGAGACCCGCGGTGGAGTGAATAAAATAACAAGTGAGAGCTTTGTATTTTTTTCTCTACTATTGTTTCTTTTTTTTTTTTCCTTTTTACAATGCATTTGTAAGTTTTAAATGTTCACTTGGCAATGAAAAAAAAAAAAAAATTATTAACAGCGTAACACCGAAGGACGAATTTTACGAAAGAACGGGAAGAATTGTTGGATTCGAGAATTTAATGGCGATTGTAAGATAATGGATAAGAGATTACAGATGATCGTGACCCAGACTTGTAAGTACCGAGAGGGTTGCGGCTGTGATTGGAAAAAATAGGACGCTGAACTATACAATCTTCTAGTCACTTACAATGTATCTTACGATGTCATCAATGTTTATTTATATATCCTTTTGAATACAATGAAAAATTATTGTCACATCAGAGAGATATGACAATGGTACTTTTAACCTTTATAGCCCCAAATAACGACATACTCCTTTTATTTCGTTTTTGAATTTTTCAATTATTGTTTTTTTTTGTTTTGTTTTTTACAGAATTTTTATACTTTTCTTTGCTCAAACCTTGTCAAACTACATCAACTTGACTCGATGAAAAGAGTTAGGTATCGTCAGAATATTAAAATAAAATGTATAGTATAATAATTATAATAAAATGAATAATATATAATATTATATATAATAATATATAATATAATATAATATAATATATAATAATATAGTATAATAATATAATATATAATATTATAATAAATACACATATTTAATTATATATATAATATATTAATATATGTAGGAATAATTTTTAATAACTTTTAATTGAAAATTGTCTCAGAACGTTCCTCTTTTGGAAATACTTTTTCCCTTTTCATCGTGGCTTCTCTTTTCTGTTCAATTCCGAAAAGTTAATTACTTTCCATTATCAGCGCGGTTAGATCAATTACAGATAAAAGTTTCACAGTGTGGCGTATTTAGATTCCCGATATGGAAGACAATATTAAAATGCAATCCGGGCTTTGCAGATAATCTGGTCGACAGATTATCCTAATCCAGATAACCGACATTTCTATTTGAACTGGCTTATGTAAGTCCGGGAGACAAACGATAATGGGCTACAAAAGTGACTTTAATTAATAAATAGTCTCGGTTTCAATTAGTTTTTTTATATATATATATATGTATGTACATACAGAGTGTCCCTAGAGGAAACCAAATAACTTTACCAGGTTGTTCAATAGGTTGTTCTGAATAAAAAAATCTCACGAAGACAGATATTCTTTTATACGAGATGCACAGAATTTTTTCGTAAACTGAATATGAAGCAGAAACAGAAACTAAAACTAAAATGATGTACAAACGAAACTGAAAGTACGAAAAAATTTATTTGACGTGATCATCATCATCATTTTGCTCGAATTCTCCTCTTTTTCTGACATTCGACATGAATCTTAATCTGCGTTGTAACGAGGCTCAATTGGTTATAATTGATTCTCGCGGAGATAAATCGTACGTGGGTGAACGCGATAGTCTCACGTTCGTGCAGCTACTTAATTGGGTTGACTCTTTACTTGACTTTTCGGGGGTGTAGACGATTAAGCTAACCGAAATAGGATAACACTTGTACTCGAGCACTCCCCTGAATCGAACAAAAGGGAAGGTCACGACCTGGACAAGTGCTACTTCGATAAAACTGGGCTTAAAACTTCAGGTACCGATAAGTATACACAAATCTGAGGATCGATAGCTGATGCCGAGAGAATTCAACGTCGTTAGAAACGACGTTGGCTTCACTCGTATTTAGAAAATCCAATTTCTAACACCAATCCGATTTCCATTGTTGCGCGTTAACGAATAAATTTCATATAACACTTGCCTTTATGCGAATTCTCTCCTAAAATTAGGAAAAATTTTATACAAAGATTATCTGTATTAATTACTTAAGATGTAATTTAAGAATTTTATTATCAACGATGATAGCACTGGTTACTAAAATTAAAAATATTTCGCAATATGTTTGAGCTCGAATACGTGTTGGTTATATGTGAAGTAAAAAATACTTAAGATGGTAATTGAAATAAAATACTATGTGAAAATTAATTTTATTTAATAGTATTACCTCAAATGTGTCATTGTAATAATAATTGTTTGACACTGTAACTATCAAAGTGGACAAAACGATTAATTTATAATGTGTAAAATAGAATCTTCTTGTGTTCTTTATCGTGTTATCAATTTTTTCCTGCTCCGTGCACTTTCATTTCTCTGCTACAAATTTCATACTTTGGTTGTTGGTTGGTTCTACTGTTAAGAGGTAGTAGAAATTATTTAAAATAGTATTTTATGCTAATTAACTAATTAATCATATACAATATAATATTATTTTTGAGAAATGTTGTTGATTTCCAAGTCACAACGTAGAAACATTAACGCATGTTATAGAATTTCATTCACCTACAATGATTAAGAACGACTTCACAAAAATAATATTCAAACATTTCATTGCACGAACGACGAGAGAAGTACTCAATTCGAGTAATTGTTTCAAATATACGCGATTCCCCGTGTACTTGTAAAATTAAATAAATTTCAAACAAAACGAAGACAAATAATTATTTCGAACGTAAATTTAAACATTTATGTTTCGTTTAAAAATTTTTAGCCATCGTGTGCGGGTTACTATAAAATAGTACGTTAATTCGCAATTTCGTGCATCGGCGCGTGTCTAGAATACCATTAAAAGAGTCCGAAGACAAATATTATAACTGTCGTTTGAAATGGATTCGAAGGAAATTCGTACGAGCGAAACAGATGTACGGGCTGGCGATTATTTCGTCACTCTGTGTAGGCAGAACGTGCGGCCGACCAGGGTCACAGAAGAGAGGACGGCGACAGAAACGATTTTCCGAGTTAGTCGTGTCCCGATGGACAGCGCGTGATCATTTAGCCTCGAAAACGACGTGCGCGCCCGTTTTCCATGAAGGCGGCGGCGGTGTGCAGGCGCAGGACACGAGTCGTTCGCTTTGAAATGGAAATTGGCAGCGATCTCGGGATTCTAGACTAACGACACGGCAAATCGAATTAGCCGCGCGCAGAGTCGATCACCGGGCCACGGAACCGGGGCTGATTTCGCCGTTCGCCACCGCTTAGCCGTACATTGGCATCCCCGGCGCGTCAATATGTGCACAGATCTCACAGGCTCTTTCGAAAGCGGAGGGCCACGTTAATTGAACCGCCTGATTTCGAATCAAGATGTTTCGAACCAAGATTCTCTTCCTTCTGAAAATCTTCCACTCGTTAGATCGTGATCTAACGTCTCTCTTTCTTAGAAAATGTCACACACGTTTCAACGCGCGACGTATGTACATTTTCGACATTCTTTGGTAACGAAGTACGTCACCAGAGTTGAAAATAATATCAGTAGATTTTTATATATAATATTCATGTGATTTTCATACCCCTTGATAGGCAATACAAAGTGTAAAATTCAAGCTTCATTTGAAAACAGCTGTAGATAACGACCGAAGCTGTCCAAGTATAGTCGATACTACGCCAATTGCCAAATATATCGAATAATATACTACAAAACTCGCTTGATAAATATATAATATATTTAAATATATAAATATTATAAATATATATGATATATATATAATATTTATAATATCATAAATATATATAATATATAAAATTATATACCGCAAATTGTACTAATTTTCAAAAAGTTAGAAGTTCTTTCGTTTGCCGAAACAAGCAGTAAAAACTCGAAGACGTAGTTCAATACGATTGTTACGAAATCTCTGAGTTTATTCGACCGTATTTATTGGTATTTTTAGATTCGCGTTTACAAATTTCTCGAAACAGTTTTAATATTTGAATCTCTCGCATCCACCGGCATTTTGGTTTTATGAAATGAAATTTTTGGACCACGATGAGTGTCCTTGGGCCGGGATCTTTCGAGATATCCGCAACGAAAGTTCGTCTTCAGTTATGTATTTGGCAAATACTGTAATCTTCAAGGACGAACGATATTGAAATACTTTCGAGCTGCATATTCCAGGCAAGATGGCTTCGCAATATTTTAATAAAACGACGGTGCGTGCAAGTGATGTTAATCTGTTATTACATGTACAACGATATTTGATTAGGTGGCCAAAAAATCGAGAATTTTTATTCGATATTTGGCAATTGGCGTAGTATCGACTATACTTGAACAGCTTCGGTCATTATCTACAGCTGGTTTTAGATGAAGCTTGAATTTTATCACTACAAACTGGCTCCTCTTTGCGAAAGGCTCAAGTCCTTGACCCAATTTCTCAGTCTCTCATACTTTTTGTTGGAATAAGTAAAAATATAATTCCACGTATGAAAGACGAAATTGTACAAGTATCTTTTACTGTGGTAACTGTGATTTTGTGAAACTCGAGTGTATTACGTAACCATTCGTTTCTTGAAAAATTGGCCGCCGAAAGTTATTTTCACTTTTGTTACGAGGCAATCAACGGAACAAAGATTATCGTACCTTCTGACAAAAATTTCGATTGATATCCAACTTTAAACACACTCTGTTGTGCCATTGTTGGCTTAGTGTCATTTTCAAGGAGATTATTGCACGACCAAGAAACCAAGAATCCTCCAAGAAATGTGTAGAAGAGTCGTTAGCCTCTAACGAAGAAAGTGCATCATGCTGAACATAAACACGTTAAACGAGTTATTTAACCTCGTCTTAGAAAGGGAAGATACGAAGAAATTGCGCGTTTAATCGATTTCTGCCCGAGTCAATCGACTCGTTTTTTAAACGATTACTGAATAAATATTTATCTCTTGTCGACAGTCGTCGCAAAATGTATTTTTACCTTATTTATACTTTTATTTCTCACTGAGCCGTTTCTTCATCACATTCTACGTTTCGTTCTCATAGTATCAAATTTTTATAAGTAGTATCGTAACCGTACGATACTACTTTAAATTAATTAGGTATACACACTAATTAATTAATGTATAATAATAAATACAACGGCGTGTAAATACTCTTTTTTGCAACATCTCGAAGCATATCTTCTTTTCAGTTCGATTGAAAAACGATTTGCCCGATTAATTTCCGATAAATTGCTATTCCACTTACCCAACTTTGACTATCTCCTATTTGCCTATATTCCGTCAATGAAATATTCATTTTCTTTACGAAAGTAAGGGATGTCAATGGGGAAGATAATTCGTTTCAAGATCGCCAGCAAAACAAACAGCCAAATTGACAAGAGCCGAATTCCCTTATTTTCATACGTGCAACTGCAAAAGCGATATCCCGATGTTTCATCGCGCTGACCAATTAATAGTTCTGATATTAAACCGGCGTCGTTGCCGTCTGTATGTTCAACGATCCTCAACGAAAGTGACCGTAAATATTTGACAATGTTATAGTTTACGTATGTATTTCCCTTGTCAATAATTGTTGGGAACCGACCGCGGAAACTCGCCGAGAAAGAGAGGACGAGCGCTGCGTGTACAGGTTTCATCGGCGTTATTATGCACTGATCAATAGTCAAAGGCAACAGTTGACCGATATTGCTGTTAACGTAATCGCACGCGATTACACACGGTTCCTCCCCCTCCGTGTCTTGCTTCCCATTTCGATCCTTCCTCCTGACGTTACGTGCCCGCTTTCGCGATTATAACGCAATTACAACGAATTGAGGCGGATTTGCATAGTTTTCGCGTTAGAAACCGGCGGGCCTTTGAAATTGCGCTTTAAGGCGCTCTTCCGACGAGGCTCGAGGTTACCGGAAGTCCCTAGCCTACCCTCGGATGTATCGAGAACGTTCCAGTGCTGATTTTGACCGCGCAGTGACAGACAACGGAGCGACCACATAAGGTACGTTGGTAAAATACGAAGCTTATTAGTTTGTTACGTAGGTATTTTTAAGGAATTTTCCTGCACAATTTGCGAAGACAATGATCGATGGAGCCAGAGTATTTGTACACGTGTAAGAATAATGACCGATTGGCCGATGAAAGTGTTGGAATATTTTATTCTTATCATCCCTTCGCGTTTAACCCCTTGCGCTGGCAACTGGTTCGCGGACCATAACGAGTGACCGAACCGTATGCAATAAATTCGTCGTTTTTTTCTATAATGTAGAATATTGTTATATGAGTAATTTATATAATAAATAATTTAATAAATTAGATTAGTTTACGTTGTAATTTAGTACATCATAGAGATTGTAAATATAATGATATAAATAATAATTGTAACTATTTATGTATATATAATTAAATTTTTATTCATAATCCCAGTTTTTATCTATTATTTATATTATTATATATTTATAATTATTTCTATAATCTACGAAATTACAATGTGTGCATATATGTATACACAGAATGTATGTATGCATGTATATAAAACTTCTGCTATATATAATAAATAAAATTATTTCAATGTACTAAATTTATAATTATAAGTAAATTACAAATAAATTATTATTATAGTACAAGCAGAAATTATGATTAAATGTCAATTAAGCTTCTAAGAGATTCGTTTAATTATAATTAACAAAGGTAAAGTTAGAACGTTGTCAGTCAATGGTAAGTTGAGAGAAAATACAATATAAAAAATAACCACCGATCGCGTACAAGTAAAGATCAGATTCGCGCGAATACGACGTTCGAAAATCATCAGAAATTATATTTCTATTCAGTTCAATATGCGTTTTATTTCAGTATTGAAAAAAGTATTATATCTCTCCACAAAAAAAAAAAAAAAAGAATTTCCCTTCCTTCATCCTGAGACAATTTTACTACAAACAACCGACTCGAGTTAGTAAAAATCGTTAGCTCTTACTCGAATCCGTCGTGTCATTCGCACTGAATTTGATAAACATTTTTACTAGACAAACACCGACACGATCCCCGATAATAAACTACCGAAGAAAGAAGCAGCGAAAACAAGGTGAAAGTTCTTCCTGCCAGGGAGCAATAATTTCACGAGGGAAGAAACGAAAGCTCTTTACCGCCGTACGCAGCAAAAACATCGCTTCGAACACGAGTCCAATTTCGTTATAGACTCTCGGTTTCTTTCGGGAAAGCAAACAGAGGAATCCGGCGAAAATTCTGTCGCTTCACGACAGGCCATATTTTTTTTTGGGAGGAAGGGAGGCAGGCATCTTCCGGTCGATACAGTCTTCCAATAATTGAACGATCGATCTCACAACGTTTCACAACTTTCCACGCACACTACTGCTGCTTCATATATATGCTACGCCACTTTTTAATTAAAAATTAAATTTCTCTGGTTTGGACGAGCGGAGCTGGTAGCGACGATGTTCCACTTTTGATCGTATAAATAAAATCGAAGAACAGCGTGCAAGGTGATCGATAGCTCGCCAGATCTGTGTCTCCCCTCCCCTTACTGGTTTCGTTTGTTCGATCGAACTTTCAAAATGTTTGTTTCGTCCCTTTTCTTTTTTTCTTTCCTTTTCCTTTTCACTCGCGACGAAGACGACACAAGATGACGTTCGAAGAACAGACTACTCGAAAATTTCAAAGACGATTGCTCGGAAATTCGTTCAGCAGAAAACGTTTGAAATTGAAAGTCGCAGAAAACGTCGTAGATCAGTTCCACTGCATTTTTCAAAAACTTAATATTGCAAACGTCGCGTTTCGTACCAAGAAAAAGATAAGTGGCAAGATTGAATAAAGTTGAGAAGTACTTTCCTCCTGATAAAAGCTGGATTGAACATTCATAGAATTAAATGTACGTTCGGAAAGTTGAAAGCGCCGTATCACCTTGAACTCGAGCGTCAAGTGAAATCGATGACTTAACTCATTTTGCATTTCGCAGCGCAAAGAGGGAGGAAAAAAAAAAATCATATTATTCCGCATTATGTGAGTAAATAACTGAGCTTGAAATTACACGGAGATTGTATCGACAATGTTTGCGCATGAAATTTTGTTGTTGGAAATCTATAGTCATTAAAATAGATTAAATTATTAAACAAGTAACACATATTAAAACTGTGATTAAGGCATATATATGTTTATGAATAAATCGAAAGCCGTACTGTGTTACAATAGAAAGTGAGTCCGATTCGTGTAATCTGTATAACTTCTGTGATGCAAATTTATTTGTAATTTTTAAATTGTAGAATCTACTAAAATGTAATGAAATACATTGACAAATCGTAGTGCTTGGAATAAAATGGAAGATTTACGACAGAATTAGTCTTTATTACACCTTCTTTCAATTTATTTTTATAATTAAAAACTAAAAAAAAAAAAAAAATGTATCAAATACATATTTAAAATATGAAATTTAGATTAAGATTAATATAGAAATATTAATAAAATATTCAAATATCTTCTGTTTGTAATATTTGAAATATCTAATATTTTAAATAATATTCGAAATATTTCTTCTGCAAATTTTAGTCGTGTCACTTCCCGTTAGAAATAGTTTCGACATCGTGCGTAGGTAACGTTCGAATAATGTAATGTGAACTGTTTATAGGTATTAAAAAATTTTGTCACACAGATTCTGTGTCACAAATAAAACTACGTCTAGGTTGTTCGTTTTCCAACGAAAATAAAGTGATATTTTACGTAAATTCCCGTGATCCGTGTGATGCGATTAAATATATCTTCTTTCAAAGTATAGCGATTCCTTCATCACTTATAAGTTAACCTATTAGCGGAATAAACTTCTGCCCTTTCGTAACCATTCAACAAGTAATTAATTATCGCGGCGTAAAGATAGATTTCCACTTTTTTCCGCGCCGCGTATTTGCCGCATTTGATGTACGAGCAACAATGCGCTTTCTAAATGTGTCTAAAATCCATTAACTTTCGCCGAGCTGTGCAGAGTTTTTACTTTCTCCTCTTTCAAATGAATCTCAAACGCTAGCAATTGATAAATTCTTTTCTTTTATTTTATTTTCAACGAAACTGGATCGAAACTGGGTTATGGCGCGATACGAAAGTGAATGAAAAAAAAAAAACAAGTATTTTAACAAATTATTTATTCCCCTCTCTTCTCAACAACGGACATTGTACGAATATTTACCTGGTATATTTATTACATTTCTGAGCTTTGGTACTGTATCTGACAAACAAGCACGAGATGGTTCAGTTTGCAAAAGTTGAACGACACTTGAAGTCATTTCGAAAACATTGCGAACGAAAATTTGAAGAGATCGTTTTATATTACGAATATTCAGCTACCTTCGAAAGCCTTTGTGAAGATAAATTAAATCTTCCTTCCGAGACACAAAAGAAGAGGGAAACGAAGAAAAATCAATGCTTTAATTATGCCAAAGCGTTGCAAAAAGAAACAAGCAAACTTTCACGTTGAAAGAAAAACCGCACGGCGTATGTACGTGAGTTTGCCAGACGGAAAATTCAGAGTCTGCGGCGCAAATAATTTAGACGGTGAACAAGTCGCGTTCCGTCTGTACGAAACACTTGAATTTCTCGGAGAAAACAAGGTTGGTGAGGCGCGTTCGCCGCACGAGTGCGTGCTAATGACGTCGTTAGTCATGCGACACGCTCTGACAATTGGCTGTTCCGAGGAGTCTGGAGGCTCATGGCCGAACACTGTCTCTATCCACAATTATCGCGACCTTTGCGATTCAAGACTAGATGAACTGATCGTCGTTTCTCGAACGGAACACCTTTCGTGCCAATTTACTGGCTGAGAAGTAGCGAAATGGAAACGGAAAATTCGCAGTAACGAAGAACGACGGTGATTCAATAATATTCTAGATCAAAATGTTGCGACCAAATGTTATTCGACTTTTTTTTTTTTTTTTTTGTTAAGAAATGTTACTGGATTCGAGTGAAACTAGAACAAGGGAAATTACTGTTTGTGCGAAGCAATAAAACGAAAACGAAGAAATTATTAACTGGCCTGACAAACACAGTCGAAAATGCAACCAATCCTATTCGGAGAGAAATTATTAGATTTGCAAGGAAACAGGATTATTTAATACTAGGATCAATCCTGCAAAAATTGCCACATTTAATTATTTTTAATCGGTTGAATAATAAAAAGGCACGTTATTCGATACACGTCCGAACGAAAATTCCCGTAATCGGAAATTATACGAATTTCAACCGAATCTATGCATATTTGATTTAAAATTTATTCCGAAATTGATTGCACATCGACACTTTCTATCGATAATACCGAAACGCGGAGGAATCGGAGGCAACGACGCCAATGAAACAGGGATCTAACAAGAAAAGACCGGTGACAAATACTTCGGCAATAAAATATACCGTAAAAGTCGACGGATCTGTCACGGTCCGCTAAAACGGGGAAACGACGATGATCTTATTACGTTTCAATAACCTTTAACGCCGCTAACACGACAGCATTACGCCCCTAACGCGAGCAGTAAAGCCGATACGCAAGGCCAGTAAAATATCTTCGTTCGAACGATCCCTCACGGTGGATCTTCGTAAATCCCCGTTGAAGCGTTTTTGTTTCGTATTCGCGCGACACACCTCCGAGGACGCGGGAAAATCGTAAAGATGACCTCTTTGTCTCGATCCAGCTCGTCCTTCGATCCAGTTCACACTGGCGTAATTAGACGAAGATCAGTTGCATAGAGGACACAGGCACGTAATCTGGCTAGTTCTGGCTAATCGGACGATCCACCTTCGGCGAGATTATATTTGCCGCTCGTTATCCCTCCCATTATCCATCGAATCGAAATTGACCGACCTGTTTAATTAATCGTCGTGAAATCGATCCACCGCGCGATCGAAAAATTCGCGAAAGACTGAAACTTCCCTCGAAGACTGAAATGAATTCGGTTAATGATCTTGGCAGCGTGCGAAAGATTGAACAAAATTCAAGTTTTTTTTAATAAAAATCGTGTTTTATTGCAAGAACGCAATTAAAAGTGCAGTAGAATGAGTCTCAAGCTTCGAAAGCTAGAGTCCGCGGTTCAAGCCTCGAGGTTTTCGAAGTTTGCTGTACCAGCTGTCTTATTGTACGCAATAATAATTGCAAACTGCGATCGTGGACTGTGAAATGTCACATACGTCAATGATATTGTTTACTTTAGTCTCAAGGACTTGGAGATTTAAGTCTTGGAGCTTCGAAAGTGCTTTGAGTTTCGTACGATAACAGTCCTTAAAAACTCGACTTTTAAAGTTGAGCCTTGAAACTTCCAACTTTATACAACACTAAACGCAATGCTGACGGTTGATTGAATTTTTTAAATAGTTGATGACTGTTTACATTTCTCCGATGGATATGCAAAAATTCCTGTAATAATATTTCTTTTTCACCAACAACTCAAAAACTGCAAATTTTGAATCACATAGCATAATTCACAAATTATATAACATAATGTGCAAAATGTACATGCATAGTTTATATTATTTCGATCAAAATTTAATTTGTACTCTTTTGTCTACCCATCAGGGATTTATAGATTATTCTGTTGGTCCTAATGATTATTAATCATCTTTTGTAATCGACCATTATGATGAAATTAAAACGCAGAATATTCGCGTGACAAATTATACAAAAGTGTATAATTATGTAAAATTAATTTATGGTACATTATTTCTATTTCTGCATGTTATTTATTTCTCTTTATTACTTATTTCTATTTCTATTCCTTTCAAAAATAATTTTCGAATAATTAAATTTCCCTTTCAGAATAATTAGGAAATTTAAACCTAGATTCTTTTCATCCAACAAGTTAAACCAACTCGATCGTACCAGATTGCTCACGATGGCAAATAAATATTTTATTAACGTCAATCTTTTTCATCCACACTAAAATCTAGATTAAGTAAAATATCGCGTCTCACTTGCAAATTTACAATTTTCGTGCATTTTCCTATTATTTCACTTTTAATTTCTATCGTATGCTTCAAAGATTCGCCCCTTAAACAAATATTTCTTAGATAAATATTTCCGCAGATACATTCGCGCGTAAACAATTTTGACAAAAAAAAAAAACTGCTTAAACTTCTCGCCGCGCGACGAGCACAAAAATGAAAACGTAAAACACTGCAGAGTAAATCACTTCCGTTACAAAAAGGAAAAAGAAAAAAAGAATACATTTCCCGATAAAAATGCGCGATAAATGGATCGTCGAATCGATCACTCGCGCGAGCGCGAGATGAAATTATTCTCTCGAAAATAAATCCGGCCGGGATCGCGATGAAGCGCGCGAGAAATTGAAAAGAATCGTCGAGCTTCCCCTCCCCCTCCTCCTCCCTGCGCTCCGCCGTGGAAGGGGTAAGTTTCGCGCGATTCCATTATAGAATAATTTATCCGCAGTTACTCGAGATGAAGCTGTCGGTCCTTGTGTGAAAGCGGAATCGCGATACGCTCGCCGCGCTCCAGAGAGAATCACGAAGGGATCGATTCCGCACTGGCAAGGGAACTCCGCCGGGCACCCTTCCACTCCCCCTCCCTCTCAACCCTCCCAACCCCTCCCCCCTCTCTCTCTCTCTCTCTCTCGCGCGCGCGAGCCCGATCCAGAAAGCGGAGGCCCCTGCAACGACAAATGGACGCCGAACGAATCGCACCCTGCCACCCCTTTAATCGCCTTCGATCCAATTTTCACGTTTTTTCTCTGACCCCCTACTCCGTCACGCTGCCACTTTCGTTCGATCACGCATGATCAATACCAGAGATCGATAACGAGAGTTGTTGGCTCGCCTGTCTCGTTACGCGAACGCATTGTCGCCGATGATTGTAAATGTAACGAGAAATGTTGCTTGAACGATTGTGCGATTTACTGCCATTTAGGGGTGCCATTATGGGAGAGTCGCGGAAGGTAAATTTCGCACAACGGTCGAATTAGAATCGTCGTGCGTTTTGTTACACGGGAAATTGTAATCTAATAGCGGAAGGCGATTCGTTATCGCGATGCAACAATCGATATTTAGATCGGATCGAATCGGATCTGTTTCGTTTCGCGGGTAAATTAATGGATTTCGTACGAATATTTTGTCGGATATTTTGTCACGGTTTCAATCATCGTCCCCGAATCTCTCCCCGGCGAGTGGCCATCGGAATTCTCTGTCAATTGACAATTCCGATAATCGATCGTTCCTTTAATCGGTGTTCTAATAACTGAGATTCTACTGTATACTTCGGATTCCACCGATATTAATAATTCTATGTATAGAATAGACTTTGGACGCCCTTGGGAAGCCCAGCGACTCGATCAGTCCAATATACCGAGGGAGGCAACGCGCGTTCCGGCAGCTTCCTTCGATTTTCCCACAAGCCGAAACTCTTTTCTCTCTGAACATGCCGTTCCTGCGAATTCTTTCCGCGAAACGTTCACCGCCTGATCTACGTCGTGTTTAATTAAACTTAAACCGCCTGGTTTCTTAAATCAGTTCGAGAGCCTCGAGAAATCGTTGAAATTGAAAGCGTGCGTAAGGTAAATGGCGAGTGACGGACTGGTACTCACGGACAAAGATGTTGCTCATCAGCGTGGCAGGCAGGCAGAAGACGATGACGAGGACGTCGGCGACCGCGAGATTGACGATGAAGAAGTTCGTGACGGTCCTCATCCGCGGTGACCGATACACCACGGCTATGACGAAACTGTTGCCGATCAGGCCGACGACGAATACCAGAACGTATGCGACACAGTATACCGCCGACATCGCCATGCTGTGCCTGTACAATCGATCGGGAATCTGTTCGGCGGTGGACAGGTTCGCCGTTTTACTGGCGTTCAACAATCCGCCGTGCTCCTCCATCGGCGTCCTCGGGTTCGTCGTGATCGCCTCCGCTATCAGGTTGTTCAGATAATCGCCAATGTCGTTCTTCATCTGCAAGAGGGTGCCAGTGGCCGGTGGAACGGCCGAGACGGTGGTCGGCGGTACGTTGCCATTGTTACTCCTGCGGCGGGTGTCGACGTCGAACTCCTCGGAGTCTGGCAAACGGAGCGATGCCATCTCCAAGAGAGGAGACGGTGGCTGCAGCATCGGTAACTTGATCGTGAACCGTTGGGTCGACGTTGTTTCGACCATCGGCCGATGCTGCACCGTGCTCTCGGTACCGTGCACCCTCGTTCTTACTCCCCTTCGGTGTCCACAGCACCGTCGCGGCCGACGCGTCACGGTGTGTCGATGACCCCGGCCCGCCCGAGTTCCGCCTTCCACCCTCGACTGCTCGACGCTCGCCCGATCGATCCTCGATCTGTTTTTTTTTTTTCTTTTTTTCTTTCCCTTCCTCCCCCTTCTGTTTCCTTTCCCGAGTCGATTATTATTTATTCGTATCACGATACCGACTGAGTTATTTACGCGATGAACATGGACGCTACGTGACACTGGATCATCGGAGGTGCGTGTCGGTGGACTGAAGAAGACGATTCACTGGAGCCGGACGGACCTCGTATAACCGAGGGTACAAACCAGGAGAAGTACCAGGAGAAAGAGTACTCTGATGAAAGAGAAGGGAGAGAAACGCGTGGTCCGAGTTCGACGCTCCGTTCGAGAGTCAACTAACTGGCACGTGCACGAGAGTCTGTCGAGCTTCGTTGCATCCCCTCGCGGGTATGTCGCGCGCGAGGTGAACTTGATCTCTCGACTCGACGCCTGATGAGAACTTTGCTCATTGATTGGTAAACTGGTTCTCGATAACTGGTCTTGACAAACGTCTCAGTGGAAACGAAAGGGCGCGCGATGAACGAACGACGACGGGAGGGAGGAAGGGAGAGAGAGAGAGAGAGAGAGAGAGAGAGAAAGAGAGAGAAAGAAAGAGAGAGAGAAAGGGTTTTAAGAGGGAAACGAAAGGGTGGATGTCGAGTGAAACGGGGCACCGAGGTGTTCCTAATGTGTGTGTAGCGTGATCCACGGTAAGGTGTCCCGGACGAATGCTGAGCGACTAATGAGCTTGCTTTAGAAGACGACTGCCAACTGCCGCGAGATGCACCCGTAGCGGCGAGCTGTCTGGCAGTACGCCATCACTGCGCAAGCGTTGCCATCCACCGGCACATGCACCCGCATGCGAGCTACGCTGCGATCATCGTAGTGGCGAATGGTTCGAGGCCGGGAAATAACAAGATTCGAAGGTTTATTGGGGGGGAGGGGAAGAAAGGAAGAGGGTAAAAATGTTTAATTAAAATTAGCGAGATTGTCGATAATACGCTGCTCGATGAAATTGGAAGACTCTGGTTTCTCAAAGATGACTGTTGACGAAAGGGTGTACTGTACTAACTGTACTGTTGATAATTCGATGTTTGATTTTCTGCAGATGCTGCCCTGACATTGAAATGTAGCGTGCCGTTAGGTATGTACTGCGCGATGTGTCCAACTAACGTGTAAAGTATCAATTAGTTAGCTTGCAGTAAGACAAATCTGAATAAAGTGAAATAATCGAATTGAAAGGAATTTTACAAACATGTGAGAATGAGTTTGACCTGGTTGGAACAACAACGAGATTAGTATTTGAACAATATCACCAACTGAAAGCTGTTGGGAGAAAGAGGACTTCGAGAGGGCTACAGTTGCAATAAGAAATTCCAGATACAACTGCACGTGTAATTTTATAAGATGCATAGGAGGAATGGAATATTTAGAGAAGATAGTAATAGTCAAAAATTGTTGAGAGAAATTTTAACTGGATAAAAGAGGAAAGCAAAATGTGTGTATTGTGAACAATGAAAAATTAGATTGCGAGGAAATGAAAAGGGTTAATTTTTCGACAGACAAGTTATTAGAAACGAGAAAGAATTGCGTGAATTGGATAGAAAAATTAAAGTAAAGAGAAGAAGAAAATGAAAAGTAAATTAGACAAGATACGACGCTAGAGTTGTAAAGTCTTGGCTACAAATTCAGAATAGATTCAAAAAATAGGGGATGTGAAACAGATAACCAGAGTTAAATAAAGAATTTAAAAGAAATGTTGTGACGAAATGAATGTGAATCAAGTTCAGTTCCACGACCTACGAACTAGGATTTAATAATAAGCTCCTGCTACTGAATAAAGTTTTCGAAATCCATTTCTAGCGTCGTATGAAAAGAAAAATATCAAATAAAATACATCTACACGTACTCCTATGTACACATAACGTTTCTCTGAAATTTCATTCCATGCATATACCATATTTTATACACACTTTCTCATATCCTCTTCCGCTACAATCCCTTTTCAACAATCACTTTACAGAAATCGTAGCCATTTAGCCACGCTGACGCCTCGATGCATATTCCGAGGGACTTTTCTTTCCAAACACGACAGTCGCGCAAAAGTTGAAAGTTCCTTGTTACTTCCTTGTCCCCTGCGTGCTTTCCATTGCGATTTGATTCTCATGCTCACGATCTTCGTTACGATCGTGTTATTTAAACGCGATGGCTCTCAAGTAGGAGTTGTTCAGCAAGTATTGCTGAAATTCCCTTTTCCTGTTCCCTTTTTCGGCGATGACGAAATAATATTTCGCAATCCTGGCAGTAGCGAAAAATATCAATGGGGAAAGAACGAAGCGAAGAAAATGGATTAGAATCAACGAATGTTCCCACGATTGCCAAACATTTTCTTCGTGAATGGCCACGATGAACTTGTAACTCGGTTCCGAAGAACCAACTACTTCAGAGTTTCCGACACGGCGCTAAAAGATTTTCGATCAAACGAAGACGATTGTTCTAATAACAGCCACCGCTCCTATCCGGAAAGATATCCTTCTGATAGTTTCGTTTCTCTGGCTGGATATAGTAATCGAATCATTGGAAATATTTATAAAGTTTTTCCTAAGATTTAACGGAGGAGGGGTGATTTTGGCAATTCTAGAGAATGTTGCTTTTCATAGTTTTCCAAATGTGGGATATACATTAAAATCTGATTACACTTATAAACGTAATATTTAATGTTTGTAATATTTACAATGTAATAAATTAATATTAATAATATTAAAATGGCAATATATTAATATTAATAATATTAAAATCGTTATATATTAATATTAATAATATTAAAATTGTAATATATTAATATTAATAATATTAAAATCGTAATATATTAATATTAATAATATTAAAATTGTAATATATTCACAAATATTTAGAGACACACGAAAAATAGAAGATATCAAAAATTTGTCCTCGGTATTTAGTTTGGATTCATAGAATTTGCCATCTTTAATATGAAATATCTATTCGCGCGTCTAAACATAATTCTCTCTATTAAAATTGATTCCCTACAACCAGTGAACGCAAAGGAAGGATCACGTGTCCCATTAACGTCCCAACACTTAAACCATAATTCTGTGTGTCTAACCGCTTAAGACCTTCCAGCCATAAAGGGAGTTATAATGAACTTCACGTTGCTACGATCCCGCGACAATCATCCTAATATTTTCCCTATAACTTCATTACCAACACTTCGTAATTCTTCTCGCTTGATTCCTCTGCGATTGACTTTCGTTGTGAAATATTCACTGATTTTCAGAAAAAAAGGAAAAAAGAAAAAAAGAATTACCGTAGGAGGATTTAATATCGCGAAGAATGTTTCTTCTCTGCGACGAAAAATTGCGACAGACTATCATCAATTTCATATCAGACGCCCACAAACCACAGACTTCTATGTTTTTATAATCTCCTGCATGCTCGTCATCGGTATTTTCAATTTGTAAGGTTCCAAAAATTTCTTTCACCCACCTACATAGTAATTTTGTTCAATCATATCAAAGTAAGATAAATTCCATATCAAGTAATACGATTTAAATAAAAATTTTTGAAATAAACTTTTACAACAAATTTAAGAAAACTTGAATTCATTTAATTTAATTATAATAAATAATAAGAAACTTGCCTCAATAATAATAATATTGTAAATAGTAATAAATTTATTTCGTCAAATAGCTCATTGCTAACGTATTCTAAATTCATTGACAAAGATAATGATAAACGTGAATAGCGAGAATAAGTGAATATTATTTCCCCCTTATTGTTAGTAGAACCATCCCATTAGAATTTATTATCATTCATATCGCCTTTTTCCCATATCTGATGAGATGCAAGTAACAATCGAACATTCATCGTGCGCAAACGTTATGAAACTGAGAAGTTAATGAAAAGTGGAATTATTCAATTATCCTATCTCGAGAATTAATTCCCTCGGTTATCAACGTAAAAACATCCAAAGAAAGTTGAACACCGAAGAGCTCCTTCCTTCTTTCCCCTCCTTTCTTCGCCTTTTCTTTTTCTAAAACTGACTTTCCCAACTATCTGGAAGAATTTGATGTTTTTCACGAAAAACAGCTTTGAGAAACTAATTACGCGGCACGAAGTTTAACTTCGGAAGAATTTCAGAAACAGAATGCCTCTCTCTCTCTCTCTCTCTCTCTCTCGGGAGAAAAAAAAAGAAAAACTTCCCCAGGTACGCGAGAGGTACGCCCACGCCTCGACATTCTATACTTGACACGTTCGACTTTTAAGAACCGTTTACAGCGGAGCTTTATATTCGGCGCTTTATATCCCGACGGCGCTTCCAAAAGATGAAACGTTGGCGAAAAAGCGGCGAGTGATTTCGCTTCCCAATTCTTGGACGTCCCCTCCCACCCTCTTCCACCCTCTTCCACCCCTTCGCCGACTCTTGTCCAACTTCCGGCAAGTTCGTAATTCGTTTTGTACGACCCGTCGCGGATAGCTAACTCATTTTATTTCGAGTCGCAAGCTCGCAAAGATTTCATTATAGTTTGACTGCCGGTGTCCGTGAAATATCTTGGCTTCCTCTCGTTTTTCCGCGCAACTACCCGATTCCCGGTTCAAACGCGACCTTCCTCTTAGTTTCGCCATTCCTCCCGTGTGATTATTAACGAACGTTCGCAACGAAGCTTGTTTTGATTTAGAAATTTCACAGCACATTCACTGAGAACGCTATTAAATTACTATAGACTACCGTAGCAAGCCACTTGTTCGTCTTAACGATTAACTTGCATCAAAGCAGCGAAAATTTCTGTTCTCGCGTTGCTTAATTTTGGAATTATCGTCTTGATTCAACTTCGCTACTAATCTTTATCGGAGTTGAACTGGAATTTCTGTGACACGATGCGAATGTGAAATATGAAATGTGACGTTTACACTGCGGATCTCTGATGAATTTATGGGAAATTTTAAAAATTGATATTCAAAAGTCCTCAATCGAACGCGTCCTTTATTAAATTCAAAACAGTAGCTCGATCGTAAGAAAGCTTCATTTTTCCTAAACCTAATAATTAACGAGCATATAAAAAAGCAAGGTGTAAATGTGTACACATCAACGGTCATTATCTTGAGCAAATAAAAATTGTAATTAAAGTAACAAATGATAGGTGAGAATAATCGTTTTCACAAATATTTCACAATCGGTAATTAATAGTAAGAAATAGAACATACGAAATTTAATATCTTAGATACAGAAAAATCTTGCGTTTCCCTTTTAGTCGCCTTTTACGACACGCAGGGAATACGTTGGGTCTATTCTTCTCCCGCACCCACAGGGAGATCTTTCAACTCGACAGATTACAGATTCCTCCGGCGTAAAACAGAGGGAGAAGCAAAATCGAAAGTGAAGCAAACACGAAGTGTCGGTAACCCCTGGAACCGCGTATAAAATACAAATGTCCGATTTGCACGACACGCTTGCCTCGCGACGAAGTCAGGAGAACCACTTATTATCCGGTCGTTTATTTATTATCGTGTGTGCTCGACCGGAACGTCCCCGAATTCCGGAGCCATCGTCGACCAATAAAAATCCTGAACGACCGTTCGCGACGCGACGAAACGCTCCAATCGAATTTGGCAACGCGCGCGGACTAATCGATCGAAACGAAGATGATTTCGTCTCGTCTCCTTCTTCTCGATAGAGGGGAAAAAAAAAAAAAAAAGAAAAGAAGAAAAGGGGGAAACGAAAGGAAGGACTCGGCCCGCGGGGGGTTGAACTGCGTTTCGCGATTGCTGAAAAACACGGGATCGATCGGGAAGACACGTGTACGCGGCGCGTTCGGCCGACTGAAAGTAAAAGGCCGCAATGCGGGGAGACTGGCTGCACCTTCCGATGAATTCGACGGGTTTCGAAAGTAGCAAACTATCAGATGCTTGTACGCTCGTTTTTCTACGTACATTTATTTATTATTGCGCGAATTATCTACGTATTATTCGAAATTTACTGATATTTCGTTGAAGGCGAAACATACAGTAGAACGCTGATTATCGGATACAACTCGTTTGTTATACAGAACCTACGTATATTCCATCGTCAGAATATTTTAACATTCGAACGATACGTCAGATGTATTTTATATATGTAACTCGTGTCGTGTTAATTCAAATAGTCGCCTCTGATCGATAACGCCTTTCCTCATCTCCCTCAAAAATCCGGAAAATTTCGCGGAGTCCTCACAGACAATCCTCGCGTTACAATTATGTTTCCACTATCTTTTTAATCCACGATTTTATCCGGGGCTCTCGACTGGCAATCTTTCCCTTCATCGCCTAAAAGCGATTAGAATATTCGCATCATCCCCCGTTCGGAAGTTTTCAGTTTAATTAACGGATATGAGATACCAAATTGTGGACATATTCTATCTGGTATGGAATTATCGACGAAGATGCGATTAACGTGGTAACTCAATTAGAATCTCGATTAGTTCCTCACACCCTGACCGCTTGGGTTTCTCTCTCTCTCTCTCTCCATCATCGCTCTCGACCTTGCAGCTCTTCTTTCCCAGCGTGCTTCACGTCGTTTACCTATTTCTCCTCCCCCCTTTCCCTCCTCGAGCCTGAAGTTTTCGAAAATCTGTGAAGCTCGCAGATTCGTCGGAGGAATTGACTTCAAATCAATTCTATTATTCCTACGATTTGAAACGTTCCAACGATTCTTCGTTTGATTCATCCTGGATCGTTGCACAAGCTACGTTCTCGTTTTCTTTTTTTTTTTTTTTTTTTTTCGATTGGATAACTGCGCGACACTGGAACGTACCAACCAATCAGACGACTCACAACACTGTGTCATTTGGTTTCAAAATTTTAAATCGTTAAATTTTAATATAATTTAGAAATATATTTAACAAATTTTAAATAATTCACATGATAACTAAATCGTAACGAAGATTCTTTTGTTTTGATTTACATCTAACATTTAGTATTTATAGTATTATACATATTATAAATATATTTTAATATAATTTACAAATATATTTAACAAATTTTAAACAATTCACATGATAACTAAATCGTAACGAAGATTCTTTTGTTTTGATTTACATCTAACATTTAGTATTTATAGTATTATACTATTTAAATTTAAATTTCAAAATTCCACTATACGAACTTAGAAAAAAATTGACTTTTAATTCCAATGAAAAATTTTTCACATTTTTCTCAATAGTTATGTCAATTTTTTTTTTTTATAATTATATGCAATATGATAATTCATGAATCAATAACGAAGAGTCTTCCTTCTATTTTGATTTAGACTTAATAAGTGGCTCGCTAGCTCTCTCCATATACTACTCTTATTTGTTCGAGTAATAAGAAATAGTTGTCAAGAATGATCAATTATGAATTCATGCATATATCCAACGCTCGATATTAACTGGCTCGTATAAGCAAACTTCGATGCATCAACGAAATCCTACTGTGACACGACGCTATAAATATATCGATATACGATTTTTATAAATTACGCTATACAAATTTAACAAGAACGTATTTTAGTTTAAGTAAGATATAAGTATAACGACGTGGAAACTAAAGGGCATGTTTACACACGCGTAATCGAGTCGTATCGCTGCCACGCGATAAAATTTCCCCCTCGAGAGAAAACCACAGATCGATAATCGGCCACGTTATTTCTCCCCGATTACATTATTGTAACAGAAATCGTTGACTCTCGTGGAATCACGGTGCCAACGCCAGGCATTTAACGTGGCCCCATGAAATTCAAATCGATCCGAACGGCCGGCCAATTAATATTCAAAGGCACGACCTTCTCCTTCTCCGTCTAACGTGTCTCGATCGATTTTGAAATAATTAACGACTCTCGACAATCACCGCCGCTCTCTGCCCGTTACATTTCCATATTTACGTTACGTTCTAACGCACCTGTGCAAACCGAACGTTACGAAACAGTACGAGGTTTACGTACCTACGAAAAATACAGGTGATTAACTTTAGAAAAATACTTTCCATTAGCAACGTAAAATTCTATTCAGTGATGTATTAATTTCTACTATGTCGTATCTGTAAGCACTTGTCACAAACCAAGAATTACAAAATTACGTTTACGAAAGATTCTCGTTTGATTTCTCGAATCACAACTTCGACTGCAAGTTGCACGTGCATTGTAATTTACCCGATTTATTTTTACTGTTGACTACTAATGAAATATTTATTTATTTATTTTATCTAGAAGCAAAATATTTATTTTCTTGTTTTACTATTCTCTGTTAATACTATAACAATGAAGTATCAAGGTACGAGATAGAGTAGAGCTCACAATCTAATCAATGTAAGTTACTTTTACTATTAAGGAAAATATTATGAAAATAATATAATAATAATAATATAATAATAATACTATCATGATAATATTAAATTACTGGAAATAATTGGAAATAATATTAAAGGGCATTAGCATGGCACAAAATAATTTTTCAGTCGCTGTTCGCGAATTATTTTCGCGTTTTATGATCTGCTAGCGATCTGTTTGACTTCGAAGGCTGTTTTCACACCCTTAAAGAGCGATTAGACACACAAACGCAACGTACCGTTATTCACCATCACTCTAAAAAAGCAAACAGAGTTTCATTCGAACCTCTATGATAAATCTCTTGCAAAACTTCAATTATTTATTCACGGTAACAAACACAATAAAAGTAAGAATGCGCGAGTCGTATGATCGACAGCCTCCGAGTTAGTAATCGACGAAGAGAGATCATCCGAAATTGTGAAAGACTTTGTCATCGCTCTGTCACAATAACAGAAATGACTCGTGACAACGTCTGAAGGTAGCGACGTGTTAATGTTCGAGAAAAAAAAAACGTTGACATTGTTTCGCGAACGCTATAGGGAAATTCAACCGTGAACCCTTCGTTTAGACATTCTCAGGCGGCCCTGTGACGCTCGACGCGTCAAGGTGACAAAAGCCAGCGGAAGAAACGCGGAAGAAGTTCGACGTCGACATCATAAATCTCCGTGTATCGCGCGGCTGCACCGACTATACTATTCCCTCGCTGCTTAAACGAACTCCGGGGAGTCCGTTTCTTCGTCAATTGAGCAGCGACCGCGGATATTTTTCAGTCGACGACGTGGACAAATGTTCGCCGTTTTGATCGTCTGCGGGAGGATCGCGACGGCTGCCGACGGCTCCAGCCACGCCGAATCCATCGTTCGTTGAACACGAAGACTGATCGTAAAATAGAATAAGCAAATAAAAAATATCATTCAGGTTTAATATGAGGAGGAGTAATTATTGGGTTTGCTATTTTAAAATTATCAGGATCTCCAAATATATATGGATATTGTAAATTTAAAAATATAAATATAAATAAAATAAAAATAATTGTAATTAAATCTTTAATTAAAAAATATGGATAAAAAGGAATTTTATAAATATCATATTTTGAATGAATAGGATTAGATGATCCAGATAAATGTAAAATTATTATATGTAAAAATACTATAAATATAATAATTAAAGGTAAAATAAAATGAAAAGAATAAAAACGATTTAAAGCTGAATTATTAATAGAAAATCCTCCTCATACTCATTCAACAATTATACTTCCAATATAAGGTAATGCTGATAATAAATTAGTAATTACTATTGCTCCTCAAAATGATATTTGTCCTTATGGTAATACATACCCTAAAAATGCAGTTGCTATTGATATAAATAAAATTAATCTACCAATTAATCAAACATAATTTAATTTAAATGAATGATAATATAAATTTCGTCTAATATGAAAATATATTAAAATAAAATAAAATGAAGCTCCATTTATATGAATTAGAGAATTGACGATCGTTTCGGCAAAACGACTTTCACTCTCATTCACGACGATTCACGTCCACACTTTCGTGCGGGGCAGATTAACTGGAAAAATTAACCTTTTGCGCCGGAATGACGTGATTACCAATGTATTTTAGTTTTTTCTCCAAACTTTGAATCTAAACGACAAGAGATGATAATGCCAAGCAGATTTGATAATTCCAGAAGTCAATAGTTATTCCACGGCCATTTGAATCTGAACAAACGGACAGTTTGAATTTCCGAATTTTCGATGAAATATGTCTCTCAACGTCGACGTACTACCGACGTAATAAATTACTATCTACAATTTCAAAAGTCTCGCTCCTTCTTTTCCATGCAATATCCTTCATTACGGTCAACGAGGAAGATCAAGGTCTGGTTGACCTTGTCGCCAGACAACCTCGCGAAGTCGCGATTAGAGGGAACGATTAATGGCGACCGAAGAAAGAATCGTCGAAGAGGCCGAGAAGAAATCAGCGTTGGCAATCTGGCGTTGGAACGTTCGCGTAAAATGAAAATTGAAATTCTTCGAAGAAAGTTCTGAATGCCATTTCGTCTATGGCCAATTAATCGACGCATTCCTGTAGTCGAGGATCGTGGGAAGCAATTATTAGGGCCATTAGTGGCGCGTAGGCGTTGGAACACCTCACGTATCCCGGAGGAACACGTGTCTTTGCTCGCGTTACCGTGAACATTGTTGCTTTTCATGGTAATTTTATAGTTAAATGCAAATTGACGTTTTACGCATACGCGAGCTGTTGCCACTTCGAAGCGTGGCCAAACGAAATTTCGCTGGCATGATGATCGATAAAGAGCCGTTTCGGCTTAATAATGTTGCAACATAATGATGTGAATCAATAATTGATGAAAAATTGGAAAGCTCGAACAGACTGTTGCAAGTTTGTAAAAGAAAATGGTAAAACAAGCCACTTGATTTCGTTTTATAGTATACTCGTTGAGTTTGTTCCCTATTGGAGATAATTTTGCATCATTCTAATTCCCTTGTAACAATATTTCAATAATATTAATTCTAAAAAAATTGTAAATAATTACTCAGTTAAATGAAAATTAACAAACGTTTCTATTTCTTCACATTACCTTGCCTTCGGATTATCTTTAGGCAACTTTCATCAAAATAAATCGAAGCTAAAATTATTTATAAATATTTATAATAATTATAAAAGCAGGTTTATTTCGATGATTGTTTCAAAAATGTATTATTTATAAAATAATGTAATCCACGAGTTCAATCAGGTTTTCTTCAACAATAGCTGCCTGTAGCTTCCTACGCGCATAATGGCACTTTTGTTTCAATCTATTCAACCGAACATGCGAATTACTCGGTCTTGGCATCGAGAGCACGAAACCCGTAGTTTGTCACGGCGCGACGATCGATATTTCGCACCGGAAACTGCGCTGGTAGTCTTGTTTCGTGACTGTTAGGGATGTTCCTCTACTGCTTGCACGAAGAAGTTGGCAACGGGCGCACCATGATTTATATAAACTGTAAGCGAACACTCCGAGTGAAACATACGCTTTGTCGAATTTTGTCATTATCCTTTGCCTCCCGACCAAAGAAATATCATTGAATTACTAAAATTCCAAAAATCCACTTTTTTCACAAAAAATATTGTCAGCTTGCAGAAGACACGAATGATTTAATTTCAATATCTCAACTTTTCACTTTAATTTTCATAAATCTTGAATCTCTTAGTGCTTGTGAAATATTTATCTTTACTTTAATCAACTTACCCTTTAATCTACTTACTTCTTTTTTTTTTTTTTTTTTTTTTTTTAATTGAAAGCTCGAAACTTTAATAGGAGAAAATACAGATTTGTCAATCTTCATGCACAGTCTTTCCCCTTCCCCACTGAACATGTTTTAAACATTCGGTACAAATTCAAATTGCCGACTAGATGCAGAAGCTCGACAATTATCTTAAAGCGCAAATATCAGGGGCCTCGCATCGCGTGTAAATGTCTATTACGTTCGTTCCGTAGATTCGTTTTCAGCCCGCATCTTTCAACGTAAATGGATAGACAGAAGCGATTAGCCGGATGGTCGATCGGGAAATCTTTCGATTCCAATGTTCATACACCTCGCTTTGACGAACGTGAAATGGCTCGAGGAGAAGGTCACAGAGCACGTGGTTATCAACCATGCATCGATGCGAAACGATAAAGTATGCACGTTTCATCAGTTGCAGGAAAAAGAAATTGCCCCGTGTTGTTCGCAGTCGTACCACGAGACACCGAGTTATGCCCGATGTAACTACCCGAGGTATTAATTTTGAATGACAACTATGCCCGAACGAGACAGTTGGCCTTGCCACCATACATCAAGCTCGCACAGCTTTATCTTAACGTACTCCTTTCGAGAACCATTCGTCACGATCGAATGAGACTGACAGAAGGAGAATGCCTTGGACAAAGTATCAACATATGGTGCCCTACAAACAGGTTATACATCATTTTTTTATAACACACGAGCCTTGACTTTTAATAATTATCCTCGTCTTCGTTCTTACTTACTACCCCCGTTTTCTTCTGTTCAAGTTCGTTCTGTCACTTTTGTATAATTTTTGTTCCAATCGAACGTATGCTATTCTAATTTAAATGTAAATCGAAGCATAATGTTCGTGATTTCTCGATTTCCAATCGGTGGTTAAATTTAGAGTGCCAATCTATATCGAGACTGTCGCTAAATTTTGTAAATTACCGTGCCTTCTTTGTCCTGTAAATGTTTCGTTCGCATTAGACTATTGCGGTATGATCTTCTAATCAATGATGAAATAATTGGTTAACTTGTCAGAGATTCAAAGATGAATTCATTCTTAATTTGGTTGCATCTATCTTCCATGGTTTAGCAAAGATTCGATATCACTTATCTTTTCATTTTCATTTTGGACCAACTATCACACAAAATTGCTATTAATGTAATAATTAAAAACGTTCTTATCGAGTCAGTACCTATATGATTCTTTTTAACATTACTATCAAACAGTTCATTACGTGGAAAATTTAATTTCTCACAAAAAAAAAAAGAACACTTTCTACGTGAACTGTTTATAAAAAAAAAGGGAAAGTGTCACGCTTTCAGTATTTCTTAGAAAATGGAAATATTACTCAAAAAAAAAAATATGCGCGTACAAACGTGCAAAAAAGAAAAAAAAAAATTCGAGCTCCAAATTTGTGGCGTCCCTCCTTTTCCCCATGGACACCTCACATATCACTGAAACGAGTAAATTCTGCTACATTTGTCTCTTCATAGAAAGCGCCGTTTTCTCTCTAATCGAGGAAGGACACTCTTTACAATCTACAGTAACACATTTCCCATTTTCCCTCTCATAACTCCCACGAACAAAAACCATACATAAATATATCGTAACGATACCGATACGCCAGCGGTCACCATATGTCGATACATTCGTGGCAAAGTGACCGGAAACCGGAGACCGCTGAAAGAACGATGCTGAGGGAGATCGATGGAAATGGAATCCAATGGGTCGTAAGATTAAACGAAGTTAATTCCTGAAGATGTCAAGGATGCTACGAGATCTTGGGATATTTTCTTTCCGCGGAACGTGGACCCTCTTTTGTCCGGGGAGAGACGGAGAGACAAAATTAAAAATGATCGGGATTGTATATCCGTAAACCGTGTCCCTCGAACGGAACGGAACGGAACGGAACAGGAACGGAAGCCAGGCTCTCGGGTTAGGTTCTCCCGATGCCCGTTGGCTAAAATCGAAGGCAGTTTGCATCGTGGCCAAGTGATTTCGTCTTGTCTCGCGGACAGTTGCCCGTCTGGGAACGTTGTTCAAACGTTCCCAGTCGCTTACAAATTGCAGCCGACAGGACAGATGAATGGACGAAACGTTCGGAGGAGAATGAAAACTCGCTGCGCGAGTTTATGGTTCGTCTGTTCGTGATAAGCAGATTGTTCCTGTTTATAGGAACTCGTATTTTTTACGAGCCCAGCTGAAGAAACGAAATGATTTATTTTGCTTGGACTGTGTATGATTTGCTACGCGATCCGTTTCTCGAAAGGTAAACAGCTTTATGTGAGTAGCAGTAAATTTTCGTAGAAACTCGAAAAACTATAGAAAGTACTTACACGTTTCATGCATACAGTAAATTTTTCTCTCCTTTTCGTTTGCAGGTTAAATCCTTGCGGTTTGACCATTGAAGTTTGAAACACCCGGTATGTACACGCAACACGCTGAAAAGAAAACACAAGTTAATTTCTACAGTTTCTGCAGTATCTTGTATCTTGCACAGTGAGTATATACACATACATACATACATACATATATATATATATATATATATATATATATATATATTTTGGCAGTTAATAAAAGTTATTATCAAATTGCGTTTAAAACTTTCAGTTACGGTGTAAGGCAACTGAAGACACAACCGTCCTAATTTAATGGCCAAAGGCTAGGTATTGGACCTTGGTCTACATCCCGACACGCTGATTTGCATACAAACTTTCCTTCACACCCCACGCTTCACGCTCTTTATATCAAAACCATCTGCACAGAGACCATTCCATCACTTGTCTTGCTTGCGGTCGGCCAAGGGGAACCAAATGAAAAGTGCCGCAGCACAGGCTGTGAAATCAATTCCTGCGCTCGGTGTATGGATCGACGGGGCAGAAAAACGGGAGCCCGATAAAAAATTCAACGGGCCGTTGAGAGGGGCCGGGCTCGAGTCGATCCTCCAGCTCGGAGAAGCAGCGAGGATATTAAGCCGCGGAGGATTTTTCGAGCGTCTTTCCAGATCAAATTGAAGGTTGCAACCTTCCTTCCTTCCTTCCTTCCTTCCTTTCTTCCTTCCTCTCCTACTTCCTTCTATCTTTTTCGTTCAAGTGGCACGTGTTCGACGACATCGTCTCGGTTTGCAAGATGCCGTCTTTCCACGGGACGCTATTCGAATACTCCGGTGAAATATTAGCTACTTATTCCGTGACGGGAGCAAGGGCGAGTTTCCGACTTTTCCATCGAACTTCCCACCCCCTCGTCCCCATCGACCCTGGTCCCACTGTGTTCCAGTCGTTTCCTGCGTAAGTGCAACTCCTTTGCCAATATATCGGTTCCCAAGAATCCCGTGAGATCCCTTTCTCTCTCTCTCTCTCTCTCTCTCTCTCTCTCTCTTCGAGGCCAAGGTCGCCCGTTAATCGTTCTCCTTTGAGCCAATCGACACCTCGTCGCGATCCTGTTAACCATCCTGTAACTCGATTTCGCGTTTCGACCCGATCGATCGATTAAAACCCATCTCGTCCGGAGTATCGAGACGGCAGCCGCGACGCGTGGTAAACCACGTGTTCCGCGGAAGGACACCGGGACATCTTGCGGTTCAAACTTTCGACTGTCGTGCAAGAGTGAGAATTCGCGGGCGGACCGCGAGTAACCGGGAAACTGGACGAATATTTACGCCGAGGCAGATTGGCAGCGAGTGGCGTGAAATTCGGGGAATGTAGAACGCGTGGAATGATGAAGAAGAAGCAAGTCGCCTATCACATAACCCCGTACGAATTAAATGGAACTCGACGTGACCAAGAAATGATATTTATCTTTCATTTCGACAAAGGTCAGTTTTATACTCTTATATTCATACTGCAAAATATCATAAACGCAATACTTGTAGAGGTAATAAAAAAATGACGAATTCGATAGCCCTTAGAAAGAAAAACACATGACCTCTGCCTCAGAGGAAAGTAAAAAGCCTCCTTATTAAAAAGACTAATACCAAAAATGATCTTCGTGTGTCAGTACTTCTTAATTATCGAATTTTCATATTGTATTATACGCTTGTATTATATTGTATTGCACTTGTATTATTATTGTATTGTATAACTTCCGTACGTAATAAACTATTTACGAAAACAGATTTATAAACAGCTAATATACCGTTTGCCTTTACAAAGTTATTGCAGGAAAAGCCTAGGCGAGTTAATACTTCTTTCATCCACTGTAAATGTTTTTCTTAGACAAAAGTTGTGAGTAATGTTGTAGGAACGGAATGGAATAAGTTTATAAGGATTGGTTCAATTCTCGCCGCACAGTTTCTCGTCATATCTCTCGCTGAAATCTCATTCAGAGTCTGTGACCATTGAATGTCTCTCCAAAAATCCAGTGCGTGTTTCTGATGGCCATCTATATATATATATATATATATATATATATACACATATATATCAATACACTCCACTTCTTTCAGAGAAACTTCCCCGATGTTGCTGGCTATAATGGACCCGGCAAACGTCCACCGAAGGGAATTGTCGCAACTGGGTCTTTGTAACTGTCGCTCGAGCGTCAAATTATCCGTACAATCCTTGAGATTAAACGCCTAAGTGTCCCGACATAAATCAGGCTGATCCGCCCAAAGACAAAGCTCGACGGTCTTCTCGCGTTTTTTTACAAGTTCGAGCTACGAAATCAGCTCTAAATTAACCGTAAATATATTCCGATTCGATTCAATTACGATTCAATGTCCGTTGAAATTCACCAAATGTGAACGTTTACGAGCAAAATGAAAAATTTCTGATTTTTCTTGCTGCAGATAAATATCAGTTACGACTGTTTTCCATCTAAGAGATTTTCAATTCGATCTTCCAACGTCTTTCAAAGTAAATTTTCAAGGTCTCTGTTTTGCAAACACCGACTTTACAGCACTGACCATTGTTGAAAAATGACCTCCTAGAAAGTTTAGAAATTAGAAAAATATTTCGAAAAAAAAAGTTGGACCTAAGGGAAAAACGCGTTGATGAGTCCAATTTGAAACATGGTTCGAACGTTGTTCATGCGCCAATATCACCGTTTAACTGGTGACTTCTAGCAAAGCCAAGAAGACATCAGGCCTGCGGTCGGCGACTCTTAGCACTATCCAACCAGCATTTGGCTATTGAATCAATACTCGCGCGAATCCAACGACAAATGGCCAGGATCAGGGGGACTTCACTTCACCCGGTGGTTCCTGTAGTACCAATCAGTCTTTGATGAGACCGTCGTGCAACATGACGTTGTCCAATAACCATGATTGCCACTGCCCAAAACACACATTCAAGGATCAGACAGTAGCCGATCGTAGTTTTTCGTTCCGTAGTTTTCTCAAAAATGTCCCCTGTACGGGAATATTCGTATAATTATAAGGAACGAATGAATGTATATTGTATGTACATTACAATGGACATATAAATGTATTTTTCGAAAAATAAGTCTAGGAGAATTGAAGAGAATTGAGTAACATGTATTTTTTTTTTTATAAATTTTTCAACATAAATTTTAGCCTGTAATTTTTTATACCATCAGTTTCATTTTTATTTCGTACTCTTTCACTTTTCATAATATTCATAAATGTAATAGGTATATTTCTGGATTGTTACATTGCAAGTCGTCTCAAATTTCGTACTTCCTTTACATCATCAGTTCCAATTACTTTGATTTCGTATTCGCTTATTTTTCATAATATTTATAAATATAGTATATTTTAAAATTATTATAGGTATAATACTCTCTTTAATGACCGCAGGAAATTAAATCTCTACTACGAACGTACTGTGCACTCGCCGATCGCGTTGGTCGACGGAGTATTCGCCGTCCGAGGGTTAATTATAAAACTCATTACGATAAGTAGAGCATTGCATTCATAATCCTGATTTACCCTTAAAAAAGAAATTATATTCTCTTTCATACAACCATAGTCCTTATAATTTCTAGAATTCACGAAAGACTTTTTCCCAAAGTTCTATTTATACTACTTTGCGCCGTTTGTTTATACTAGTTTTCTAAATTCTATTGACAATACTTTACGCTATCTATTTATACTAGTTTCTAAAATTTGGTTTATACTATATTGCACCTTTTGGTACTATTATACTGCTATTCTATAAAATTCTATATATACTATTTTACACCATTTATACTAGTTTTCAAAATTCTATTTATACTGCACTGCACTCTTTATTTACACTATTATTTCATAAAATTCTATTTATACTACTTTACGCTATTTATTGTAATACTACACTAGTTTCCAAAATTCTATTCATACTATATCGCACTATTATGCTACTATTCTATAAAATTAGTATTACCTTTACTACATTGCACTATTATGCTACTATTCTATAAAATTCTATTTACACTATTTTACACCACTTATTTATATATCAGTTTTGAAAATTCTATTTGTACTACACTACACTCTTTATTTATACTATTATTATATTTTATTTATACTATTATTATACTTTATTTATACTATTATTCTATAAAATATCATTTGTATCACTTTACATTATTTAGTTACACTAGTGTCGAAAATTCTGTTTGTACCACTTTACACCAATCATTTACAAAGATTTTACATTTATCGATTTACATTTATATCATTTATTTCCACTGGTTTCCGAAATTCCATCGACAATACTTGATTCACTTATACCGTTGTTCTACAAAACTCTGTTTACGCTACCTTATACCAAAGCAATTCCTACACGTGTACGGAAAATCGACGTTTGATCAATGCCTGTAAAAGGATATGCCAATTCCAGCAATAGTCAGAATGCCAAATCTAAATCGCAAACGCAATCCTACGGAGCCTGAGAATGTAGCAATCAACACCACGAGGCGTCCATCGCGTCCAAACGTACATACGCAACATCGATACTCGATCCTATAGAATACAGCTAATACGCCTGAAACACGCATTCGGTGCATCAGCTACGAGATTCGAGCTTATTGTCCGAGAGCACGTTAATGATGTGCTTGAACCAATATTGCAGGAGCCAGAGTATCGATTGACATTGAACACGACTATGATCAACGATGCGTGACGTTGATCTTTGACATCCGCCTTGTTTTGCATTTCTTTCGGCTGAAATTCAATCGAACGTATACCGACCGGCTGAGAGAGGGAAAATTTTGGAATCCGTTGGTCAGAATTGGACAGAATTTATTGTTGTCGCTTGATTGTTGTGGTTTAAGCCGAGTGTGTATTTCATCGATCACAGTGTCGATTATTCAATCAGATGAAATAGTTTGTAATAATTTGAAAATATTCCGTCAAGCTGTGCTATAGAATACTTAAGCTTTATTACGAAAAATCATTTGAAATTCAAGAAAATGCACTAAAAAGAAATCACAACTTGGCCATTTTTACCATTTTTTAGTAACTCCAGCATTAACAGTGTCTCTTAAAGAATTCGTTGGTGCGGGAAGGACAAAAGAATGATTAACATTTCGTCAATTTGTATTTTAACATTATTCTCGGGATTTTAACACTCGAAGATTGCTCGCGTTTAATAAATTAAGCCACCGACAAATTTCTACGCAATTTTTTTCTACTCGAGCCCTGAATGCTCCACTCAGAAATCACCGCGAAAGTCTTCCGCCTCGCGTCCTTCAGGAATGATTTACGATCCGAAACAGGGTAATCCCGAAGGGGCTAGCTTTTTCCAGCTGGCTGCAAACTCGTCTCGCGACTTTTCACTCGTTTCACTGCCATCCCTCCGCTTCTTGCGCGCGTTTTTCCGTCTCCCGGCACTGTGTTAACGTATAAGAGTAATTTGGTTAAGAGACCGCCCGAAGAACGCGTCCCGACATGATTGAATTGATTGTTCTTCGAAGATGGACGAGCGCGAACGAATGAAAACCTCTCGAGAGTTCAAAGAATCGAAAAATTTGTAAAGTTCGATTGTCAAAGTTGCACGATCTTTTAAACTCAGAGTTTGAAGGAAATTTAAAGAATTCGGAGAAAACCTAAAAGGTTCGATTTTCAAAAGTTGCGCGAACTTTTTTAAATTTAAAGGTTTGAAATTGCATTGTTTTTTCGTTTTTTTTTTTTTTTTTTTTT
>NW_025110025.1:212492-296949 GCF_011392965.1 Frieseomelitta varia | reverse complement strand
CGCGGATCCGATTTTCTCAGTTTCTTCGTCACTTTTCACCAGTCCTTTCTTTTCTTTTTTTTCGTTTTTTTTTTTTTTTTTTTTTTTCTTTTTTAACTCTCTGAAGCACTGTTTATTCTGCATTATAAATCATGTAGCCGTGATTTTGCACTTAACGAAAAAGTGGCTAAGAAAGTGTTAATATACCAGTGTCTCGGGCACACCTGCCTTCTAAAATCTCATCCTTGCCAATTACGCCAACGATCCTCCAACAAACTCCCAGACAGTTTTTCCCAATTACCAAAAGAAAAAGAAACTTCTTAAGTACAATCATTTATCACTACGAGAATCGCGAGTATCCACCCCCTGTCCTTAAAATTCTCTGCACGAACACACGCCCTCGTTCTTCTCGTCAAAGTTTTGTATTTGAACGGAAGAGGAAAAAATGCTTAATAGACAATAATACACTTGGGAATGACGTAACAAATACGTTTAGTTAAATGAGTCAGTTCAAGGTAATAAACGAGTAAGAATATTCTTCATAAATGTATAATGGCAATGAATACAAAATCGAAACATGTTCCGTATTTTTCAAACGAGTACCAAATGTACTCTGTGTATTCTTCGCTTCTAATTTTTAATTGCACTTGTGACCACTCTAATTAAACACAAACAAATGAAATAAAAAATTTTATTCAGCTCGTTATTTCAATGACCATTGTTGCACTGTCGTAATTCTAAATGGACACAAAGTAAATAATAAATAAATATTTTGTTTAACTTATTATTTCAATTCAACTGATTTCATTTCACTCGCTGTGACAAATCAACTAGAAATTTTACTCGACTCGTTATTTCAATAAATGTTTATTGCTGCGATAATTCTAAATTGACAAAAAATAAATAATAACAAATAAAATAAATATTGTAGTTGACTCATTACTTCGATAATGTCAAATGCTCTCGGTAAGCAATGGACAGAAACGGGTGGGCGGAATCTTGAAGAAGTTGATAAGGAAAAGAGGCAGAAAAGACTGTATCGCCGAAAGAGCTTTAGTGCGAGTCCTTCGTGTACTAATTCTTTGGAAGGCCTTAGTAAAAGGTCGAATAAATCATCAGCAAATGAGGTTGGACTAGTTGTAATTGTTCCGCCTATACATCGAGTCGAATGAGGGGATGTCAGGGACGATTGCCATGGGAACCGGAAGATAGTAGGGCTACATCGTGCAAAACGCCCGTGTCGTGTTCTCCATTACAATCATGTAATCGTCGTAAACATCGTTATTTCAGTATAAACCGCGATAATCGAAATTTGGAAATTTGCTTTCGTACGTGAGCGGAATTTGATTTCGCAACAGAATCGATTCCGCACAGCGATGCGAGGGTGGTTTCGAGAACTCGGCTTTCCTTCTTCTCTAATATCTGATTATTGAAATATCGAAGTATTTAAATGTTGGAATATCCAAATGTACAAATATCTCCGTATTCAAATGTTCAAATTTGAACTAGATTTTCAAGCGTACAAATTAAAACGTTCAAATATTGAAATAATTTCTCTTTAACTTTTAATTTTAATTTCGAAATATTCAAACTTTCGAATCTTTAAATCTCTAATAACATTTCGAATAAATTTAAATACCTCGATATCCTCAACAAACATTCATTCATTGTTCATTTGATTTATTTCATTATTATTACTCAAATTTCCAAATCTTTAAATTTCCAATAAATCTAGATATCTGTATCTCTAAATATCTATTTCAGTTAAATAAATATCTCTAGCCGCAATTCCTCCAATATTCACAGAGTCCACATCTCCGTTATGTAATAATGCGTAACAATTAAACTATATAACAAAACTATAATTAAATAACTTTTGTATTAAATTTAATAACTATATATTAAATAACTAATTTAAATAACTATATATTGAATAACTAATTTAAATAACTATATATTGAATAACTAATTTAAATAACTATATATTAAATAACTAATTTAAATAACTATATATTTAATTATATAACAAAAAAATGCTCGAACGACATTGGCAGGGTGGCAAACGATTCGGTGGACGATTTTTCCTCCCTCCTGTCACCGATTCACCGCACTTTCAATGCCAGTGTCGTCGCCAAGGTCTACACCTCGCTCGCGTCCTTGGCGGTCTTCGAAAGGAGACCTAGAACGCGGATCATTTGCTGCCGCGATACAATAGATCCAAGGCCCATTGAACGGCGATATATCCGACGATACCGGGGACCAGGAATCTCCTCGCACGACTCATTTACGCGTAATTAAAACACCCACGCTGATTTGATCCCGCGGTCTAAGAGATTCCTAGGGTGCCGAAGCACTATCGGCGATTACGCTCCACCGTCGTGAAGGTGACCTTCGTCGGGCAAGGACGACAAGTCTGCGACAAGATCTCATCACGATGAGAATACCGCTCGGTCGATTCAATTCGGGCGTTTGTAAGAATTAATCGTGAAATTTTTTTTAGTGTTTTTCTTTTTTTTGACATCTGGAGTGTGCTCGAAGGGTGTGTCTTTTCGTATTAGAGCGGGATCTCGATTAATCAAGGTCTTGATTCATTGGGGTTTAAATTGTTTAGAGCGCCTGGTTTTACCTGTTTGCGTTACTCGACATTTGCTCGATTCATTTAAAATAATAACATAATTAAATAATAATTCGTTTAAAATTAATATTAATAAAATCGAATTAATAAAATAATAATTCATTTAAAAACATACGAAACACGAACATTCTTTATTCTCCCTCATTCACTGATTTCACACTTTTTCTTACCTGTTGAGTTTCTCAAGTTCCAAATCACGAAAACTTTCTCTGGTTTCGAGGGATTTCGAGGCTTCGAGTATCTTCAAATTCTCGACGAATGCATAAACATTCATAGTCTAGAAGTTACGATACTCCTAGCTAGTACTAGCGTCTAGAGTATTTATTTCTGGACTGCGTTCAGAGTCGGCATTGAGAACGAAAGGGTTAACAAATGACATTTAAGTTGAGTGCGAAAGGAGGGGAAAGGACAAAACTGAATGGAAGAAAAATCGACTCGGAAACATTATCGTCAAAATAACGATAGAAGAACCAAAGGTGAAGGTAAAGAGCACGCTTTTTGTCATGAGTCACGGTTAGATAAGGCTATCTAACACAGCCTTGCCCCACAAAACCAGAGATATTAGATATTAGACGGATGGACCTCCACGAACGATACCACTAACAATAAGTAACTGCACGACATAATCTGTTAGTCACGTCGACTTGGACACTGAAGCAGTATTTTGTTTGAAAAACTATAGACACGAGACAGCCTGTATAATCCGAGATTATCAAAAATAAAAGAAAAAGTGATATAATTCGCGACTCGGCAGCTGTTTTGTCGAAGAGAGGATGAAGTTCGAAGGGAAACGTCGTTTAATTGCCTTTATTAATGATCTATAACATAAACCGCGGTATAAATAATACATCATTATTATTACATACATATGTTACATTTTCTTACAGTCGCTTTAAACATGGAGGACGTACTCGTTGATGGTAACAGCGGTTGGAAAGTTCGCGTATTCACAAGGCTAAGCAAGTATCAAAACGAGAAGCCGATTATTTATTTGGAAAAGCGAAGAGAAAAAATTATACACATGGAATAATTCAATTTTCGGAATCCAAAAAAGATATAATTTCGTATTATATTCGTGATAAGTCATCACGTTTAATTTAATCAAACATTTATCTAATTACTTTTCTCATTTCACTTAATCTGTATACAAAATAAAAACATTTTTATACGCGTAATAACAATTGTTAAAATTGTCACATTTCGAACGAAATTTTTTCGAAATGTTTCCGCGATAAATGTAGAATTATGCACACAATGTGTTGTGTTCTTGCTTTGCACGATATCCATTGCATTTCCAACGTAGAGTACGTACCAAACTGTACATAGGGCATTTACATGTAGAGAGAACATTTTTACACGATAAATAGCGCGGTACGAACAATAGAAGAAATAGAAGTGACGAAACGAAAACAGTAACGATAATAAAGTAATAAAAATGGATTTCGGAGTGTCGACAGAGTTTCTAGCATATTTACACATGCAAATGAATGACTTTCGAATTAATGACGAGTACTTTGGTAACGAGATGACACAATTTACAGACGGATTTACATCTGAAATTGGAAAATAGCTCGCTGATTAGAAATACTCCCTTCCTACCTGGGCATTTCGTTAATTGGTAACTTCTTAATGATACAACTCCTCTCAGTCGTACGAAATCCCTTGTTCGTGTCCAGCAAGTACACGCTAAAAGAACACGAATTTCATTCTAAAACGAAAGAGTTTCGCAGAGAACAGGCACGAAACAATTTTTCTATATAGAAATATCCTCGCACTGCGACGTTATACAATAGTGACAGTTAGAGACAATTAATCTTATTGCTTGTTAAAAAAAAAAAACAAAAAATGTTTTACAAAACTGTGGGCGATGTGGTGGTGGATGATATGGACAGTAAAAAAAAAGGAAAAAAAACTCATGGCCAGGAAGACTATCATCTTGCTCCCCGTTGGAAGGTCTCTCTTCGGTAACTCTCGTTGCTGTTAATACAACATGTGGGTAGACTTTGACATACCTGTAAATGGAACAAATGTTTCAATGCGCTTTAAATGTATCATTTACATTTTTTCTAGTTAAAATTTTTCTGTCAATAACTTCTTAACGAAGAACAAGCGACGAGTAAAACCGTTTGAAGACTGCTCATTGTCAGGAGAGTGTCCTCCAACACAACATACATCAAGGTCAAGGTAATAGGGGCTGGATCCTCTTTTGTCAGCTCTTTATCAATGTCAATTTTTGGATCATTCGTTTCTTACGTTTCTAAATTGAAAAATAAGATCCGTGAATCCATTAATCACTGGCGAGATATTCCCTTTCGCAATGCCACTCGCTTCATAATTTCGTTCTCGCGATGCCTCCCGACAGTCAGTTATCTCGCGTGTCTTTTATCAGAATCGAGCGAAAATGTTGAAGGAAAGATGTCAAATATTGTTACTGCAACGCGTGATATTGCAGAGTCCTCTTCATTAACCCCTTGCGCTGGCAACTGATTCGCGGACCATAACGAGTGACCGAACCGTATACAATAATTCGTCGCTTTCTTTCCCTTTTTTTGATATCACTGGATAGAAACTATTGAGAAGCAATCAATTTGTCATTTGTTTTGCCTGGGTTACATTACAAATATACATAAAACTGAGAAAATGTGGCAATTTGAACAGAATTGTGTGAAGCACTGTCACAAGGCGAGATGTTCCATCGATGGCGTTGCAACAAAATTAAAATCCATCGAAAGCAACTCACCATGAAGGGTGGACGTATTTTGTAAAGAGCTCGACAGCGAGATCTCGGTCCCTGGATGTTCGTGTATCACCGTCTCGGTGATATTGTTTTCCGCCTCGGAATGCGCGCGACGATGCTCGCGTGTCATCCCGTCGTTCTTCCGCGTTCTCTTCTCCGTTCCCATGCAGCAACGCTGCTCCCTCTGCAACGTCATCTCCTGCGAGTAAACGGATTCCAGGTTGGAGAACGAGTTGCTGAACCGTTGCCGCCTCCTCGAGGTGGTTTGGTTCCCGCGTCTTCCGACCACATTCGGGGCGTCGTGGCTACCACGGGGCACCTCGCTGCACCTTTCGCGGCGTTGCAGAGACTTTAGAGAATCTTCGTATCCGCTGTGACGAGCCAAACATCGCGAAGTACAATTGGGAAATAAAATAATGGCGGAGACAAATAGAATGGTAAAAGAGATGAATAAATAAAATGAAATAAAATGTAATAAAATAAATAAAATAGAATAAAATAGAATAGAATAAAATAAAATAGAATAAAATAAAATAAAATAAAATAAAATAAATAAAATAGAACAAAATAAAATAAAACAAAATAAATAAAATAATATCTTTCCCTTCCTTTACAAGAATCGTGATCAAATTATAACAATTTATTCATTAATTTGGGCGCACGAAAATAGGCGCCGGATTAAACGTGTTAAAGAAATATATTTATTTGTCATTATTGTCGCATTTTTATTGCTTCGTAAAACGTAATGAAATTATGAAAATTTGTAAAACTACAAAGATTGTATTGCTAAAATCTAAACTTTTGTTTACTAAAACAGAATTAAACTACGAAAAGTCACAGAATTTCTTTGATAACCAAACTTGAAAAGACCATGAAACTATAAACTATAGAACTACGAAAATTATGTCGGATAATGAAACTTACAGTACAGTAAAATATTACAGGTGCATTTCTAGAGGTTAAAAATTGCAGCCAATAAAAGTTAAGACTTACTTTTTATTAACAGATGAAGCATGAAGCCTGCTCACTGTGCGATAGTTATAGCGTATTATTGAAACGAATTTGTTCGTAGAAAATGAAACGATATGTGTAGATGTATGTTTTGATGGGAAATTAGAATGTAGAAGTGAGAGTTTGTGATTGCGGGATTAACAGGGGATCATTGCATAAAGTTAATTGTTTCTTTTTTAGCTTGAATATAATTATTACATCATTACGAGCTAAGCTGGACAGAGATATTGAAGATGCATATAGATGCTAGATAGACAAGCAGAATAGAAAGAAGCCGACTCAAAGCGCCGTTAAAACTATGAGTTATGACATTAAGTCCGCCAAATAATAGACATTCTATCTTATATAAATTTAAATTTCTTCTATTAACATACGTATTTAATATTGCGTTTAATAGAACATTGGGTTACTAATTTTGACCCACATATTAACAAAGTTTGCTCATCACTGGTATAGATGTATATTACAATATCTATCATACGTGTATCTCTGTATAAAATCGACCTTAAAATTTACAGAAATTACTCGATTAATTTCAAGTTGAAAAGGACTATAGACATTTCTGGCGACGTCGAAACTCTAGGTTGAATTACATTCTGGTCATTACATTTGATTCCTCTTATGTTAAAAAAAAAAAAGAAAAAGAAAAACCTATGAAAATCTTCAGAAAACATGATTTTTAAAAAACACGTTAAAACGACAAAGTAACAAAATTCTCAATGTATATTTTTACGACTCGTTACGAACAAAAATATTGCAAAAGAAAAACTGTTTTCCACAAAACGACTCAACCGTGTTTTCGTTCATGCGTGGCCAGAGAGTAAAACGTAAAAAACGAAAAAAGAAAATGCCCGCCATTGTCCTTCGCTCATAATCCGAGCATCCCGCAGAGTCGATCATCTCGACTCATTAGAAATTCCTCGTCGGGGGCACCTCGCCGCAGACCAGGCGCGTAATCTTCTGGCACTTATCTATCCCAGCCCGCGACCAAGAGGAACAGCGACCAAAGCGATCGGATCGATCCGTCCGAACTCTCTTTTCAATTTAGATAGCACGAATAGCTCCGTAAGTAATTCGACTTACTTGCTGCTCTCGCCGCTGGAGGGGCTGGACGAGTGACTGCAGTGGCAGGAGGCGCGCGCCACGATCCCAGAATCCTGACCGCTGGAATGCAAGGACGTCGCGGATGCCTCGAGGCCTTTCGGGGTCCCTGTCGTCCTCCCGGCGTGCTTACTACAACCGCCCATCCTGCAACCACCCCCTTGCCTCTCTAGCATCGACATCGCGAAACATATGGGAATTCCCTGATACAGTGTCCCCTATATTCGCCGGCGAACCTTGTCCGCCAGCTTTCCACACTGGAATCCGGCCCCTTTCATAACAAATGCATGCCTTTCTGTCTGCCTATCACCGTTTTATTTAATTCCACGGCCGCTCGCGGCCAGACCGCCTTTTCTTGTTCCGCCGTTTCGAGCAAACTTTCCACCATTCGCAGAACCACCGTTCGCGGAGGGATGCAAGGTCAAGGGTCGCGAGTCTGTGGTTTCCCGTTGTCGCTAATGGATTGAAAACAGCACCAGACCGAGGAGGAGGTTGGTTTCTTCTGATTGGATCGGTTCGTCAGTTGCGAACGATCGGATGGATTTCGTTCGATCGTTTCGCTAAGGTTTCTGTGAGCGGTAATTGCGGATGGCGTGTCGGTGATCGAGACGTGTTGCGGTTTTTGTTTGTGGTTATTGAATTTTGACTGTCGTGTAGAACGGATCCCTGGTGATGTTTTAACACGTACAGCACGTGGAATTTTCTTTTTTTTTTTTTCTTTTTTTTTTTTTAATTCTTTTCTGTTCCTTTTTGCGTCTTTGTTTGCACGGTAATTCTCTGGACGTTAGTAAACTGGAAACTGTTCTCTAAACTTGTAACTTCGAGACATTAAGCTTGAACGTTATTTCGGAGACTTGTCTTTGTTCCTCGCGTTTCATAAACTCGCGTAGATTTTTTTTTTTTTTTTTTTTGCAAGACACGTTTCAAGAAATGACCTCATCTGCGATAGCTTGTCTGTATTCGATCACTTGAGCGTCATATTCGTATATCGTAAAATGAAATATTTCTTGAGAACTAACATTATTTTTCTCTCTCGATAATTTAGTAAGTAATGTAACAACCACAACATCCTTTATTGCGTGGTATTAATCGACATAAACTTATGTACGCCTAGTAGCTAATAGAGAGATCAAGAGCTGTCTGACCATAAACGAATAATACTACTTAATATGACTATCGTCGCGTTTATTTTATCGCGATTACTTTTCAAGCCTGCGAAACTAATTTCTATGCTAAATTTCACGTTTATTACAGCTTTGTACATTTAATCTTAATTTAAATGATTAAAGAAATTTGCAATTAGTATTTCTTTTTTAATTCACAATTCAATTTTGATTTTAATGTTCGTAAGAGCGTTTCAAAATGAAATGTCGTGGTCATGAGCGTCGTTTACGGTGCACTATTTCTATTTCAAACGTCCAATTTTACTGTTCGATTAAATACGATACTCTTCTTTTAATTTAATGTGAACAACTGTTTACTCAACTCGTCTAAACCAAATTTCTATTGAATAGTTCGAATAGTTCTTACTGAAATTGAAAAAAGATACGAAGATATTGTTTACAGAATTAACTTTCGTTAAACAGTAGTTGACGAAACACATAAATTTCGCATAGTATTCAACGTGTTAAATGACCTTCAAATACTTTTCGAACAATCCAGTAAATTTTACCTTTTACTTAATATTATACTTAATATTATACTTAGTATCGATCAAACTGCGAAACTTGTATCAGAAAATTTCAAATTCAATAAGTAAGAAAAAGATGTATTTTACGAAAAAAATCATTCAAACTCTTGTAAATCTACAAGATTTCCAAAAATTATGAACTGATCATTTCGACCATATTGGTAATTCCAGTGTTGGAAACATGCTTCGTTACTGACAATTAAAAAAAAGAAAAAAAAAAAGACAGAAATTCGCCAGAAAACACTAAATATTACGAAAAGCATGATATTTCAGATATTTTTCTCTACGTGCAGTCTTCGCAACGTTGCACTTTAAAATCTCCCGCAGGTGCATAAAAATCCAGGATCCATTCGTTCAGATACTCTCTCTTCGATTTACACAACGTTATTCTTTTCTTTCTTTCTTTTTTTTTCCCCTTCTTTTTTTTTTCGATTTGACACAACGCAGCAAGGATGCGTTAAACGCAACACAAACTGAGAACGAAAGGCTGCCGGGCGTGAAACACGCGCGCGGCCAGCATTGACACAGAGAACCGCAAGGTCTAGACAGGTCGTCCAGAAACGCGGCGCGATTCTGCTCGGCCGCGCTCAAATGATTTAATACGATTGACAATGAAGCATCGTGCCCACCCCGTCCCACCCAGCACTCCGCGACGAATAACAGTTTACTGTCAATTAATGGACTTACGCGTGGAAGCGAGCGCAGTTGGCTCCGTGCTCGCAGATGCTCTGTCGCCTCGGCAAATCGGTGCAGAACGGTTCAGGGTCGTAGTGAAGGCCGTCGACGAAGGTCGGGAACAACGATGGCTTCTGCAGCGTCGCGGCCGGGTCTGCCAATGCGAATCCAATCGGGCTGGTGGTCGAGAACATCGCTTTCTCCCGACGTCTGCGACTAACCAGTGAAATTCGGTTTTAACTACGTTTTAGAATTAACTGCCACTCGGACAGCGGATGTCGGAGGTTACGATCGATACCGAGAGCGAGTGTTTTCACAAGGGAAGGAAATTACGGTGTGGAAAATTTTCGCGGCCGCGAGGGGAAAACAGTGCGCGTTTTCATTTTCGGGACATTATCGTTGAAAGTTTCTTAATGTCGATTCTTCTTATCGGTAATATTCTCCTTTTTACTTCGTTCCCTTTACTTTGAACAATATCGTCTCTTTCTCTTTTCATGTACGCATCGCGTACACGTGAGGAGTGCAAGTGTATCCACAGATCTGGGCAAATTTTGTTTTGAAACAAAGTGAGAAAAGAATAACATAAATGAAATAAATTGTTTGAAGTATTATTTTCGTTTGTTATTTTCAATAGCGTAATAACAATTTATTTTGAAATAATACTTGATAATCGAACGCTTCCTATGAAAAGATAATAATTGTATAACTTTGTTTCTAAAACATTCTCTGATATAATTAAATTATTCTTCGAAATATTTCAGCTTCTAGTCTCAAGTGACCCAGTTTACTGTACCACGTTACGATATAATATATAGTGGGGCAAAAAAAAGGACATGTTAGCGTAAATTAAGCATTATATATCATACCGTTTATTTCTGCGAACACATGTAACGCAGAGTGCAGTGACGAGAGCGCCGACAAAGACGACACAGCCAAGCACCACCACACCCACTTCCAGAGTAGAGAGCAAGTAACGTTGATTACCCCGACGCGGAGAGCTTCCGGCAATGTCCAGGACATCGTACTCGTCCAACTCACGCTTGATCTCCGTTTTCTTTGTGTGGAACACGCTGAAAGAGCATGTTCGTGCACATAATTAATTAACTACGAAATCGTTACCCAATAACTTCCATAGAAATTGTTCCCTTACGTACGTTTAAATTATTTCAATTGTTCCCCGCCAAATTCTCATTCGTATCTCGTTCCCCGTCATTTATATTTATATTTGCATTTTTTTTTATTACTTACTTCTTTGTTACTATGTGATTATTTTTATTATTATTTTTATATAATTATTGTAGAATTATTTATATAATTATTTTTATATAATTATTGTAGAATTATTTATATAATTATTTTTATTATTATTCTTATACAGTAATTATTTTATTATTATTTTTATATAATTATGATAGAAAAATAATGCGCGTATTTATAATTAATCAATAAATGATACATTAATATATTAATAAAAGTAGTATATATAATAAAGATCTCCACAAGTATGCTTAGTATTTAGTATCAGTAATTTTCTATTATTATAAATAACAGCAAAATAATATGATTTTATTTCCTAGATGAGATTCTTGTTATATATGATTTTAATTTTGTTAATGATTTCTCTTAGTATTTAAGGTTTACTTACTTGTGCAGTGTGTCCATGTCTATCATAACGTTTAAATGAGGATCGATTGCATAGAGGTAAACATCGGTTCTATAAATAAAAAATGTAGGATAACGTGAAGAATGAAGTTCCATTGTCGTTTAATTGTGAAATTGAATAATGCTGTTTGAATCACTTACGACGTAGTATCGATCAGATTCTTTTCGATGTGTGGTTCTAACTTTCTCACTCGAATGTCCAAACCCGTCACATTATGTAGTATTCTAAATGAACCGAAAGATAATTAATAATGATATCATTGCTGAAATATACGCTTTGAATGAAATTAATGATTCTTACAAAAATGATCAACATTCGCCTAAATATTACTAACTATTTAGCATCTTAAGTTACTGTTTCACAGAAATTACAATATGTATTAGGATTGGATATCATTAATTATACATGTCAAAATTAAATTAAAAAGATTCACTTGAACGAACATTATTTTTTATGTTTGCAGTAATTCAGAATTGCTCAAATACTTGATTATGTATCTTTCACTATTATTTATATATATCGTATATGAATAATTTTAAAAGTTTTTATTACATACCAATATTATCAAATATTTACCAAAATCCCATATCGAAACTTCCAAATACTTTACCTTTGATCTTCAACCCTCATTAACCCTCGGACGCCTAATACGAGATTATTGGGATATTGTTTATTTATATTTTAAAAAAACATAGGTTTCAAAACAGAAACAGAAAGAAAATTATTAGAATTAAAATTGTTTGGAATACCGATTGGATCGTGAACGGCCATGATTACGCCATGGCGTGTGTCCCGAGGGTTAATCATCGGTAGACTCGTTTTCAACAAGTCTCCAACAAGAACACGTTTAAATACTCACGCGGTGATGTTTTCCAATTGTGGCTCGATATCGATGGGTTTCCGGCCAACCACCATCACCACTTGTTTCTGGTCGTCCAACACGTACACCTTAGGGGCAAACGGAACGTTTAGGCAACGCGGTAAGAGACCAGACGAGAGAGTATCGAACAAACATTCGCGGTACTCTGTCTTCCCCGCGGGGAAATTAACCTCTGCTGTGAACCTCGAATTCCAACGACAGGTAATTAAGATCGTGTGGATGGAACGTTCGTGCATGAGTAGGGCGTTCGTGGTAAAATGAAGGAGTAGGGCTGTAAGGAGAGGAGAGAACAAAGAGAACAAAGAGAGAGGGAAGACTTACAAAGACGTTGGCGATACTGCTGCGGCCGCTCTCGGCGCCCCTTCTGTCGGTGGCCTTGACGTCGAAGCCGAAAACGCGTCCAGCGTCACGGCCAAAACTCGCCACGGATCGTACTTGACCGCTCAGTGGGTCAATGGCGAATCGCGGCGCGTCCTCTCGCCCGAGAATTTGATACCGGATCTCGGCGTTTGCTCCCTCGTCTGGGTCTTCCGCCTGGCCGATTGATTAATTGGTTTTTATTCGATTCTTCCTACGTGTGTGCCTGTCGTTCGGCTGTTTCTCAGATGGTACGTGACAGATTGCGAGAGCGAAAAAGAGAGCGAGAGGAAGAAGCACGCTAAATTTTGCAATCACGAAGGTACTGAGATATTCAGACTGCAGTATCGGAGCGTGAACGGTGACTGTTTTATTATATGGTACATACGTACATCCCCGCTCAGAAATCTTAGGACAGGCACTATATATTTAGTACAATACAAAACAGCACAATGAATATAAATTGTGAGTTGCATACGATACTCACAACATAAATTACACAATAAGTAGAAGTATAAATTAAACGCAATATAAATTATTGTATTTGCAATAGATGCAATACATGCAATCGAATTAAATAGAATAAACACAAAATATACTTTGTATAATAAAGACTCTATTAACATATCAATATTATATATTGTATTATTATATTATTATAATATATTATACAATGTTGTAAACGTATTAGAAATGTATATAATGTATTATATTGTATCATAAGACATGCATACAGGATAATTCACAATAATATTAAAAGTGTCCCAAGACTTTTGAGCAGGAGACTACAAATTAATTTGTGGCTCCCGCAATTAACCCTTTCGCTACCATGAACGAGATATATAACTCGCTTCATAATACCGCTTCTCCAATTCCACTGACGAATTAACTCCGCAATTTCGCTCTTGCGATGACACATTATATTTGCAAATTAACTCTTTGCCTGATTCATCCGAATTATCTCGGACAAAAGAAATAACGCACAACAGGCAAAATGGCTACAACGCGCTGTCAGATTTACGAACCGATAATCTACTCGTTCGTGAACCGACTTCATAAATCTGTACTACTCCTTGCAAAAATTTTCGATCAAGTGCAAGTATTAAAACATCGACAATCCTCCATCGAGCGTATGACTACGCCGACTGGGATGATAATTAAGCAATAACAAAGATGTTATTAATTTCTTAAATGATCACAAATTAATACTAAATAGCTAACGCGCTTCTTTATCCGTAAGAATATATACCGTACAAAGTAAATACCAAAGCAGAAAGCTCGACGCTTTTCGAGAGGCAAACAGTTAATTACCGAGTAGCAACGACTTTTTCTACCTGATGATAGAAATAAAAATTACCATGATTACAAAAGGGAGAGAATGGAGCAAAAGCGGTGAAGGAAGGAACAGAAAACATCGGCGTGGAGCACTAAAGGGCAAGAAACCCGCGGCTTTGGCAACGTGTATGAAAAGCAAAGAGAAAAAGTGTTGAACGGTGGAAGCGAAACGAATGAAAAGGAGGGCCACAGAGGGGCGGGTGCACACACAACAGGGCACAACAGGGCGCGTGTAAACGTACCTCCACTTTGACAACCTCATACCCGTAATGGGCAGCAGTGGGTATCGCGGCGAGGATGGGCCGACCCTTTGACTTGAATCTGGGCGCATTGTCGTTAACATCCTTCACTCTGACAACGACCCTGGCCTCGTTAGGCGCCAGACCATTCAGTCTTTCACCGACAACCGGGTAAATCATCACGGGCATCCCGCGACCAATCTTCACCCTGTCGACCCTGACCTTCGCCTCGTATCGATCGTTCACCTCTCTGTCCACGTCCGTCATCAGGTATAACGAGCCGTTCTTTGGGTCGATCGAGAAGTGTTCTCGCGCCTTCGTCTCATCCGCCACGATGCTGTACCTGTTGGAAATATTCACAGCCTGATGTCAAATACCGCGAGACATTTCGCCTAACGATTCGTTCATACATTCGCTAGTTTCATTAGCAGTTTAATCCCTTGCGCTGGAATGACGTGCCATGCACAGCGAGAATTCTCTGTCCCAAAATTGCAACATTTCCTCAGTTTCAATTATCAAGTATATTTAAATGTAACCCAGGCGAAAGAAGTGATAAGTTTGTTACTTCCCAATAATTTCTATCCAGATGATATCATCGTACCGACGAGTTCAAAAGAAAAAGAAAGCGACGAATTATTTGCATACGGTTCGGTCACTCGTTATGGTCCGCGAACAAGTTGCCAGCGTAAGGGGTTAAACGCGAAGAGACGATAGGAATAAAATATTCCACTCTTTCATCAGCCAATCGGTCATTATTCTTACACGTGTACAAATACTCTGGGTCCATCGAAAAGATTAAATTGATCATTGCCTTGGCAAATTGTGCAGGAAAATTCCTTAAAAATGTAACAAACTAATAAGCCTCGTATTTTACGTATCGTACCTTATGTAGTCGCTCTGTTGACTGTCGTTTAGGTCCAACTGCGCGATCAAAATCGGCACTGGAACGTTTTCCTCTACTTCAACCTCGTAATATCGATGTCTGAACGAAGGTGTCTTCTGCACCTCGTTCTCAGCATCTTCCTCGTTGTCGTCCACGTTCAACACGGTGACAATCACGACCGCGGTGGATGTCAAACTAACCGGAGATCCGAGATCGCTGGCAGTGACCAACAAACGATGATCCCTTCGGGTCTCGTAATCCAGACAACCGATCGTCGTGATCGCGCCTTCTTTACTGTCAATGGAGAAGAACTGCTTCTCGGGCTGCCCCTGGTGACTCAGATCGAAGAGAATCAGCCCATTGCCGTTTCCAGCAAAGTCCGAGTCGTTCGCATACACCTTGATCACTTGACTTCCAACAGGACTGTTCTCAAAGATCGAAGCGTGGTACACCGGCACGAGGTCTCCGTCCTCGTTCCTCTCCGTTTCGTGATAGTTGTAGAACGTGGGTGGATTATCGTTGACGTCCAACACGTTCACCTCTACCTCCACGGTGGTGCTCAGTCTCGGAGAACCGTTGTCGCGTGCCATCACCACGAGACGGTGAGTAGCTAAACTCTCCCTATCCAGAACACCAGTGACTCGAACTATCCCTTCGTATGGTGCAACGTCGAAGATCCTGGACACGTTCGCGGGATCTTCCAGGTTCTCGTTGCCGGAGACAGCCTCGTAACTGACGTTCGCGTTCGCTCCGAAGTCTGCGTCGATCGCTCGAACAGTGCCCAACGCGTAGCCAGCGTAGGTGCCCTCCGGCACGTCGAAAGTGTACCAGGACTTGTCAAAGATCGGCGCGTGATCGTTCACGTCTGCCACGTGGATCCTCAGCATGATACTGTCGGACAGTCCACCGTGGTCTTTCACCAGGACGAGCAGGCGAACGTTCCTCTCTGTTGGAAGTCCTCTGGCTACTGACACTTCGGCTGACCTTGGATCCAGATGGAAGTACCTTCGGCTGGCTCCGGTGTCGAATCGTCGCGACTTAACGTCGTCACCGGATGTTGTCTCGTTCCCCAGGCTGTACGTTATCGCGGCGTTTGTTCCCTCGTCCTTGTCCTCCGCGAGCAGCCGTATTATCGGCGCGCCGATCGTCGCGTTTTCCGGCACGAGAAGAAGAGGCGAACGGCGGCTGTTCGTTGGCTGACTTCCGGCGCCTGGCTCTCTCATATCGAGCACGTCGTTCCCCTCGAACGATGCCTCGATATCGGGCTCGTTCGACACGCGAACACCCTGGTCCGGGAGCACGATCATTCGGATAAAACTCGGCGGATTGTCGTTCACGTCGGTTACCATTATCGTCAGCTGAGATTCCGATGTCAGGCCGCCTGCGAACAACAGACGAACGAAAAGAAGGATGAGAGTGTTATTGTGGTGATTAGACCGCGGATTTATGGAAAATTTGATTTTATTAGTTTATTTTATTACTACTAATTGGGAGTATTTATTTATTTATTTTTTTATTTACGTGTATGTGTATCGTGTATTTTAACAATCAATTTTTAACCTTTAATTAAACTTTAATTAATAATTATACCTTCAAGTGTATCACAAACATATAGAATTTTGAAAATTAAAAGTATCTCTAATTCAATAGCTGATTTACATTGTGTTACGCCTTTGTTTTCAATTTTTAATATTAACGCACTTGCTATTTCAACACCTCGTTTCACAGACACAAATTGAACTAACTCCTACATCAGAAGTATGTTTAGAACTTTCGTTTGTATCTCTCTGAGCTATTCTAACAATAATAAGTTGGCATATAGTAGAAAAGGAAAAACTTACCAGTGTCTTTAGCTACGATCGTGAAACTATAGTTTGCTTTCGCTTCTCTGTCCAGTGTTCGGTCATCGATTCCTTCGAAGTACACTAAACCGGTAGTTGGATGGATTTTGAACAGTTCGCTGCCCTCGCCGTAAAGACTGAAGACAAAATTCTGATTGATGCCTTCGTCTTTGTCAATAGCCGCAATGGGAATCGATAAGTTCACTTTCGTTCCGTTCGGGCTGTTCTCTAGGATTCGACCCTCGTACAATGGCATCGTGAATTCTGGTGCATGATCGTTCTCGTCCAAAACGATCACGCTGACCTGAAATGAAATTCAATATTTCATAGATCCCCGTAAAAACGAATTTCTTCAGAAAGTACTCTTCATTCTATTTCTTACGAAAAGAATTAATTTGAATAATGAATTGAGTAATAAAAGATGCTTAGTTTAAAGAAACTAATTGTACGAATTAACAATATATTGTGAAGATTGTGATTGAAGAAAATATTCCAAGCTCCTGCTGTTGATACGAGTTGAAAAAACATTTAAACCATTGGACTTTTAATACCATTTAAAAACTATGTGCACTCAACGCAAGTGGGCAGCACGCACGATCTGCGAGGAAGGATACGAAATGGATTTGAGGAAGTATTCGAGGAATACCTGGTATTTCCGAACGAGTACGGAATTCAACGCTGCAGCGTGCAATGGCAGTGTTTCGAGGCACTTCGAACATTTTCTTTAACCATCCATAATTCGAGAACTGAATGTTAGCATGCATGGCATAGGGCATGCAAGGATCGGACGAAACAGATCGGAAACACCATTAAGAAAATTTGTTGTTAATATCGCGAAGAACTGTTATTGGCATTTAATGTAGCTTGAATTCTCATGAGAATGAAATCGTGTAAACCTTGAATCATGTAATGGGATGGATTGTACCGTTCTTTACGGCCCTCGCTATTTTTCCATAATAGACCACAGTTGGTTCGCTAATGTTAAGATCCGGCGGCTATATTGCTGGCCAGAGTACCTGTTCAACTTCAATTTCACGCTAGACCGCAATCTATAGAACTACACTTCTCTGTACCAATCTCAACTGCACAATACGCTCATAAGATGTGGGCCAGCGTTTTCTCAACCAATGGGCTACGTCGGATTTTTAATGGACCGCGGTTTGGATGTCGCCTTTCGCCAAAGTGAAGAAAATGATTAGTTAATTGGCACTGTTAATAATTAATTAGCAAAAGATACCCCTTGAATCTTTCTGTAGAACGTTTTCGATTTCGAGCTATAGATTTAGACGAAATCAAAGTGAGTGCCAAATCAAACATGTTGATGTAGACTGTGAATTTTATGCACTTTTGAATTTTAATTAACACACAACTAAGACTACATATTACAATAGATACTTCGCTTTGGATGTTTATATATTTTTGCGTATTGTTAAGTATTTATTATTATTAAATATATCATTGCGTATCATTAACCCAATTTCCTATAAATGCATAAACCTGCAGACTATTTTATAAACTTGTTTTCAATATTTTATCCAACACTTGTACGTTTGTATTATATTTTTTACTTGTATTAATGTGTAGATAGATTCTCTCGTGTATTATCCTGTACATTCCACACTTTTTCTCAATAAAGTATTATAAAAGAAAAAAGAGAGAGATACAATTATAGAAGTTCAGTGTTCAAACTCTGCTATGTATATGTTCTATAACTAAAAATAATTTAAAATAATTTAATTAATTGAGTATGAACTCAATAAATGTTTCATTAAAAAGTCATGACAAAGATATATTTTGTGATCTTCTTTTCACGCGATGTTTTAGTCTTATTTTCACCTGTAGAACACACGAGTTACCTTTACTTCACCGACAATTACTTTGACGACACGATTTCATCGACGCCAAATTTCGCCGATAATATTTCATTCACCTACACGTTAGGATCATCGACAGTCATCAATGATTGACAATGATCTGAACGTGTCGGTGGACAAATATTGTCAGTGAAATTTAGTGTCGATGAAATCGTGTTGTTAAAGAGATTGACGGCGAGGCAGAGCCTTCTGCAATCGAAAACACATTGACAGAGTTTGAACGTATACTAAACATAACTCTGAATATCCAGACGTAGCCTAATGAAGAAGTTGAGATTTACCAACTAGATGTATAAAACAAAGTACAAAATTTGTAGCAGCGAAATGAAAATGAAAGAAGCAAGACAAAATTTACGAAATGAAGAGCACAAGCTTCTGTTTATATATTTTACTAAAAACCATCCGAGTCTCTGAAAACACACTGTTACAAATATCAAGGGTACCCCACAAATAATGTCGGTTCTTGATACTGTACAAAATTCTATTTTATTTAAATTATCTTTTTCAAACTATTGTCACTAGATGGTTCTTACTTTATTAAATTTGAAAAGAAACGACATTACATATGGGCCCCTTATTATATAAATCTCAAATACCCCTATTATGTAAATCTCAATTGGCCGTTTTGACCATTTTGGTCGGTCTAGTTGGTCAATTTAAAAAAAAACTCTACCTGCACAGAATCTCCTTTAACATAAAAGAAAAGGGATAAAAAACGTTTATTTCAATTATTAAACACAAAACATTTCTTAAAATGAAAAAAAGTAATACTTAAATAAATTCTTTATTACAGAGTGGGGTATAAATAATCCCACCATGGGACTAACGTTTCGAATGAAATTCATTGAAACACATCTTTAGGTGGATTAAAAAATATCCTACCGTGCATTAACTGTCAAAAGAAAAAACGTAGGGCAATTTTAAACCCACCTAACCCCAAAGAGTTAATTAGAGGACGCTTACTTGAAAGACACCGACGCCGCGCGGACTCTCCGCAATCACAGTGATGCTGTAATTCTGCCTAGCCTCGCGATCGAGACCCTTGGGCGCATACAAGGCGCCGTCCTCCGTGATCGAGATGTCGGGCACATCCTGTTGATTGACGATAAAGAACCGAGTGCCGGCAGCGGTCGCGCCAGTTCCATTCTGGGGGAGTACTTGCCCGATGTACGCGCCAGCCACGTTCTCCTTCGCGTGGAACACCAGAGGGGCGGTGGTCGTTCCCCTGCAATCAACGGCCAGTGACTTTTCGACAAGTAAACAGAAATTCCGCGGAGCCGACGACTTTTGACCTTTCAAGCTGGAAAGTGAAACGAATAAAATCGAACGAAAGCGTCCGTGTCCGGTTTTGTCTGTCAGTTTTGTCTGGCAATTCGCTGGCGAATTTTTAACGCTGCGCGTTAAAAATTTAGAATGACGTAATATAAACAGAGGTTCGACATTACTTTTTTTTTTATAAATAATCAAGAGATGAAAAATTTAGATTATACTCGAGACGATGTTGATGATTTAGCCGTCCGTTTCGAAATTCTTGCAAAGGGAGATGATACAAAATGGTGAAATTATTCGTTTTGAAATTTGAAATTTTTCTTGTTCTATTCTCTCATGTACAGTGAATCCCATTAATGTTTGTTTAAATATTGAAACTTTGCCAGAAGATTGTACACCTAAACTTGAGCTCATTTTAAAGCTTGAGACCTCTTCATTTTCATATATAGGTTTTAAATTTAATTTAAATTACAGAATTATCGCAAGATAGAGTTCTGAGAGTAAGATCGACTAAAAGTGGCTGAAGGATAAATAAATCTAATTTTTCCATTAAATCTGTAAACACTGAAAGTCCACAGCGTCCGAATTATAAATGATAAAATTAACAGAAACACGTTTTACATTTACTACTGAAAATATTCACTGGCGGCACTTTATAATAACCTAATCATACTGATTCCTCAATTCTACAAATCTGTCTGCGAATAAGTCACGTATAATGAATTCAACTTTGTATGTACAATCAGTCGCAAAAGTTTTGAATATTTAACGCTAGAATTACCGACGACTAAAGCATTTAAATTTCGATCAGAGACGCAAACGTAAAAACAGAAAAACTTTGTAATGCAATACAGTATACACGAGCTTCTATTTGTGCATATATTTTACGAAAAATCATTACAAAAATTTCTAAAAATACACATTTTACAGCTATCAAAATTTCTAACAAAAACTATCAATTGGTCATTTCGACTAGTTTAAGATTGTTGAAAAATCAAACTTAACCAAAGTTGATTCCAAAACTAAAGTTGACCTGGAAATTACTGAACCTTCACTATTCAAAAAAAAGATAATATAATATATTTATAATTTATAGGATAAATAAGATAAAGATAACATAATATATTTATATTTTATATTTTTAATATTTATATGTTTATAAAGATAATTATAATATATTTATAATTTATAATTATAAATAGTTTAATAATTGAATAATTTGTGATAATAATTTAAACATACCATGTGCTTTATATCAAACAACCTTTGCAGAAACATTTTCTTAACAAGTCTCAATACCTTGCAATCGTTACCTATTTTCGAGATAAAGGAAACACCCTGTATAAACTTCTGCGACCGGCTGTACACCCACTATCAACCCCGCAGATCTCCGTTTCTCCTCGTTACGTAGAAACAAGAGACTAAGCTCGAAACTACGTGTCACTCTCACGGTTCGTTAAAACGTTGTCCGCGCATATTCAGGAGAATTCTACTTACCTCGTGAAGATGCCTCGCTCGTCGTTAGGATCGACCACGTGGACGGACACGTTTGTGATCAACATCAGATCTCTTTCGTCTGTGACGACCGCCTCGAAGTCGTAGGTCGATCTATCGAACCGTTCGATCTCCTCCACCACCGTGATCGTCCCCGAACGCTCCTCAACGGCGAACGGCACTGAAATTATCCACGAACGTATGCAGCACACGTGTCACGTATTAAATTCAGAGGAACAGTCCTCTGCTGTTAGAGCTGCTACAAGTCTACCGCCTTCGTGTTAGGCGAAGCTTATTGGATCGTCATGGGACGGATCCGCGAGATTAAAACGTTATGGGCTTTAACTCTTCCTAACGCGTATTTCATATCGCTTCTAGGTACACCGTGAAAGAAAGTTTGCAAAATGCTTCGGGGGGATATTGGAAAAATTTGGCAGAGTATCGATTCGAGGTGGGATATTGAGTGCCGGTTGATGTCGAATGAAACAGCGGAGAATTAATGGGAACGGGACGGTGGTTAAGTGGTTGGTAATGTGTTTTCGGTGGAATCGATGTATCGGCATTTTTCTTTTTTTTTTTTTTTTATTAACGTTTAATCGTTTCTGTTGGCGAGACCGTATCCAGGAAAGTTTTCTTCCCCCCCGAGTATGAATTGAAAAAGTGTTCGATGTAAATGGTGTTTTGAGATGCAGTTGCTACGTATATAGTGACGTTGTATAGTCATTTAAAGAACGATTAATATGTATAGAGTGAATCATAAAATAGTAGTTGAGAATATTCATTGAACTTGAACTTAAATCAGTTGTAATGAATATTTACAACATTGCTACGTTGATAATTAAATTGTTGGACCATCCAATATAATGCATAGTTGCTATGATAAAGTCACTGTAGTTTTCTCCTTTCGTCAACAATTTCATGATTTACTTTTAACTGTTATCCAGATACTTTTAAACGTTAATACGTATTTAAAAAAAAAAATATTATAATAAATATATTTGTACGAATATAATATGTACCAAAAGGACCAGCGAATAATGCACTCGTTATAACATCGATTTACGTTCGTAGTAACAAGCTCAATTTGAAAAAAAAAAAGAAAGTAAATTGTAGTCCTATGGAATATGAATTTCAATCATCGATTTTAATTCTCCAAACTGAAGATCAATAAATACAAATGATGCCAGCTAATGTTCTGACCGAGACTGAGACTGATGGGGAAAAAGATGGTAAGGTAAAGAGTTAATTAATGATTTCCTATGAAGATACGTACCACCTTCCTCGTAACTGTGCAGAAGATCGTAGATCAGGTCGTTGGTCTTTACGGCGTCGTTCAAGCGTATCTGGCCGACGCTAGTGCCGACTGGCACATTGGCACCGACCCAAAACTCGTAAGGGGCACCAATGAAATCCGGCTCGAGAGATTCTGGCCCTACGAACAACAGGAAATGCGTAAAAGGATTCGTATATATATATATATATTTTTCGACAACTCGCGTTTGAAAACGTCGAGCGACCGTCAAGCATTCTGTTCAAAGTGCGCGTAGAAAATAATAAAAGAAAGCTGACCGTTTGATCTGATGACGTCGACAGTGACCACAGCTAAGGAGAATCTCCTCTCGCTCGGGTTCGCCGGTTGATCCGCCGCCTCGACGAAGATCGCGTGTCGTCCCTCGAGAATCGGGCTCTCGGCGACCGTGATCATGCCGGTGATCTCGTCCACCATAAACGGAGGCGTGCGGCTCGTCGAGTTGCCTGGTTTTTGCAGCCTGTATCTCACCATGCCGTTGGGCCCGAGATCGTCGTCAACCGCGTGCACCTGGCCGAGCACCGTGTCCACTTTATAGTCTGTCCTCGCGACCAACTCGTACAGATTCCCAGGCACGAATATCGGATTGTTATCGTTCGCGTCGAGCAACGTCACCTCGACGTCGACGAAAGAATCGTTCCGTAGAACAACGCTCGGCCGTCTCTCGATCGCCAACACTTTCATTCGCAGGTGATCGCGCTTCTCCCGATCGAGGACCGACTGATCCTTCACCGTTAACCAACCGGATTTACCGTCGACCGAGAACGCGCCGGACGGATCACGAAGCTCGTAGTCGAATTGGCCGTTCTCCGCTTGGTCCTTGTCGCGAGCGATCACCTGCAGCACGCTGAACCCGTTCGGCAGATTCTCCACGATGCTGATGTTGTACAGGTCGACCTCGAACTCCGGAAGATTGTCGTTCAGATCGAGGACCTCGACCTCGACGCGAGCGGCTGCTGTCTTCAGAGGATTGTCCACTTGAGAAGCGTGGACCTGCAGAGTGAACGTGTTGGACGGTAGGTTTCGCTCGGCGTCCAGATCGATCGGACGTTTGAGGAACAAGGTGCCGTTCTTTGGGTCCAGATGAAAGAAACCGCGCTCGTTGCCAGATATTATGTCGTAACGCACGGATATATTTATGTCCCTGTCGCAGTCCGTTGCTTGAATCGGGGCGGAGAAGTTGATTTGAGTGAAGATCGGATGTTCCTAGGAAAATTCGTATTACGTCCGTGAATTAAACACTTTCTTTTGAATTTATTTGATCTGTCATTTAATTTATTAAATAGATATTATTTATTAAATTTGATTAATTTTGTTTACCAAATACCAGACTTTAAGAGTTTTACTAGGCAATATGCTAATTTTATTTTTTTATATTATTCATTTCTTCGTCATTTAACTGCAGATATATAATATCTTATATATACTTTGTATCCATTTCTGCTACAAATGGTATTCGCGGTATTAGAAACACGATATTTACTTCTATCTTTAGATAGTACATTTTCATTCGTGCAATCATCGTTTCGCGAGAAAAAGAGAGAAAATTACGAACGACTTGTTTGTAACTTCAGCTTCCTAAAAATTAGAAACCGTCAGAAGTAAAAGCAGTTACTTGCAAGCTTCTTCACCTCGTAATTAACTCATAACCAGTTGCAAGTGAATAAAATTGTTCCTAGAATTTCTCAAGAAGCCTCGTCGTGAAATGGGCGAGCTTGACCAACTAAGTAACTCTAAACGCATTGATAACGCGTGTAACGCACGCATAAATCGAGGAGGAAAGTTAATTTACCGATCGAACACGAAGACGCACTTTCGAGAGTGTTGATCTCGAGAGTTCGAAATCCACGGCGGAATAAATCGTCGGCGGCGGCAGCAACGACGTTGCATCGCTCGAAAGTCGAACGAGTCGCGATAAATATCGCGGTGTGCATTGCCGCACGATCGTGTTTCCTTTCGGAACGAAATTTATACCTCAAGGTTCCTCGCTCAGGAAAGTATTAACCTCTGACATTCCCCGGCAATGTGGCACAGCCTAGATTACGAGCGTTGCGTGTAACACAAACGACAAACGGGACCATTCGTCGCGACGAACAGCGCGCCGCTAAATACCCGCCACGCTGATAGCCAACGATATTTCCAAAAGAAGATTTCCCGAATGAATTCTCAGCCCGTACGAATTCCCTGGCGAATTAATTGACTTTCTGCAAGTCCACCGCGTGTTTCATTACGTGAATTGCGAAATAACAGCTTTCATTTCCTTCACAGATTCTCGTAGTTCGTGAATTTCGCGTGGGAGGCTCGGACGTAGGCGTCCGTGGTTAAAACGATATCAGCTCGGACGAGTTTGCGTTTCCACAATACGGCCGTTTTTATCGAGTTTCGATTTTTATTAAGTTTTTCGAGTTTGCTTTCGATATTTGGCCAGAGACGGATTCGCGATTCGTTTGTTCAAGCGGATTGTTGCGCATTTATAAGGGACTTTGGAGTTCGAAAATTACATAGAATGCACGAGATGTGGAAAAATACAGAAAATATCCAGTGTGCTTTTTATGACTGTATTTGTGACTGGCGCGTGAAACAATTTTCTATAGAGTTTCCATCTTTTTAATTTAATATATTCTCAAAAATGGATTTGGATAAATATTCGCAATCTGTCGATAACCATTTAATGAAGAAATAGCTATAGTAATAAGTTCATACGTTTGTGAGAAAGTTGCCGGATTGGAAAAGAATACAAGTGGATTATTTATCCAAAGTAGAGCATTTAATAAAATCTTGCTTTCAATCTTTAATCTGTACAAGCCATTAATCTTTAATCTTTAATCTTCAATCTGTAATACTAGGGTAAAAAAAAAAAAAAGAAAAAAATAAAACCGTTCAAATTTTTATAAATGCCAGTATAAATATACAAGAATACTGTCTTGCGGTTACGTAACCGAATAATCTCCGTCTGTGCTTAATTATGACTCGTTTTGTAGAGTTACACCGCGAAATTACACGCTGTTCCGTACAATTATGTCATTCCGACGCAATCAACTGATCGTAGGCACACTTTTTTTTTCAATGCTTTCGCGAATTTACGATTTCGCGATATGTTGGATAAGTTGCTTGGATATTATGTGAAAAAAAAAAATTAGACGTTAGATTCTTTAAGTAAAGGAGAATAATTAATCCTTTAGACGACAAGGAAATTCCACTGAGCTGAGATAACTACCATTGAGAGTGTAATAATTATACTACACGTATTCTCTGTTCTCTTCGTGACATATAATTACCTACACATTTCTAAAGTATTTTAAGTAGAATAATTTATACGCATAGTTTGCCAGAACGTTTCTAGTCAGTTACAAAATGTCTAAGTCTATCGATGATAGCTTTATATTTTACTATAAATATTTTACAAACCTCTATAAATAAAAATTTATATTATACTACAAATAATGCTCACATTACAAGCAATTCATTTACTAACTAAAAAAAGTATTAAGGATTTTGACGTACAACTGGTTAAATAGTAATTTACGTGAATCAGTTACTAAAATTACTTTTTTATCGCAGTATTAAGCAACATTATGCCTTTCTTTCGACAAACTAAGATTGGTAAGCATTTCGATTGATTTAACTGATGGTATAGTATGCCGTATATATGAATGATTTAACCTACTAGATCCTACTCTATTTCAAAAAACCGCCACTTTCACTCACTCAGAGTATGCTCAATCACGTCTAGTATTACCAACGATGACAGCAATATGATTCTTCTGGAAATAGAATGTTTTTCCATTATTATTAACTTGCAAAGAGGAACAATTCAAGATGCAACCACAAAGTAGTAATTTAAAGTTATATAACTACCACATGCTTCGATCGTTCAAACCATATTATTTTCTGTTCGTTAGTAGAGAAAAGTAGAGCCAATTCCATGAAATTTTCATTGATGAATGATGTAATCTATTGTTGTGATTGGCTGATTAATTTTAGTTTAACAATTTGATTCCTATGTTTTCACTTTTCTATCTTAAATACTACATATATAATATATTAAACTTTGTTTATTATATTATGCGTTATTTATTTATTATAAATAAATTATATTGGTTATATTATTATACTTTGTACGTTATTTATATATTATGCATGATACAATGCACAACGCTCAAAAAATGAAACTGTAATACAGTTCACTTGCTAAAAAAAGAACACATTTACTTTGCGCAAGTCATATGAAACTTCCCAGTCATCTGTTCTAAAATTTTATTGCCCTCTTCGTTCATTGTTCGAATTGAAATGAATGCCCTTAATATCCCTCTTTGGTTTGAGCAGGTTTGAGCAGAAATGGAAATCACACCGGAGTAAATAACGAATTTCAATCGCCTGAAAGCGTCGATGATTGATCGCGACGTGTGTGATCGAGTGTTATCGTACTGTAACATTTTCCTGTTATTGATTCTGTTGATTCCTAACTTCGACACACACGTTTCTTTGATATTTCGACGAACTGAATAAAATTTATTATTATATTCTAAGGGACTACCATCAAAACTCTACTTCAATGCCTATTAACGCCCGTTATATTTAAAGAAATACATACACATACGATATTTTAACTGCTACTGCTATTTGTCGACGAAATTTACAGATGAATTTATTTTATCGCATACTTTATCTATTTATTTTATTTAAATATAATAATACTTCATTTATTTATTTTATTCATTTATTTATTCATATATTTATTTATTCATTCATTTATTTGTTATTTCATTTATTTATTTTATTAAAAATAATATTAGAGACTAAACGATCAGCACGAATTGCCTAAGTCTAAATGCTAAAAAATATATTCATAATTTAAATATAACAGATCGTACATATAATTTGATATATACATATATAGTAAAATATATAAATCAATAAAAATGTAAATAATATATAAAATAATAAAAAATACATAAATCAATATATATATATATATATATATATTTATTATTTTATATATTATTTACATTTTTATTTATCTTTATTGAATTACACATTTTACTTTGATAGGAATGGAGAAGAATAAAATGAAATACGATGTCGACAAAGAAAGGACTATCTTATATATCATTTCTCGCTATTATCTCATATTTGGACAAAGGAGAAACCATTTATATCGCCCCTCCAATAACAATAAATCCATAAAATGCTCACCGGCATCGGGTAGAACTCGTAAATCTTCGCTTTGTACACGTCTCTGGTGAACTTGGGATCCAAATCATCGTTGTCCAGCACCGTGATCACGACAGTCGTATTCGTACTCCTGGCTGGTACGCCGCGATCCTGAAACACGCGGAACAGACGAGCCAACAATGAGACACTCTCGGCCGATAATTATGCCAACTAGCTACGTCGAGCAACTTTCACTCTCACGCTCAAGTAAGTATACATACATACACTTGCGCGCTTTTCCACGAACGGGATATATTCATGTCGCGTGTGAGATATCGCGCTACATACTCACCGTAGCCGCGATGACCAACGTGAACTCGCGGTCACCGTTGTCGTAGTCTACCGGTTTTCGAAGGATGAGAGCGGTTCTATGACCGGATTCGAGCGAGAATTTGCCCTGCTCGTTGCCTTTCACTATCGCGTAGTGCACATCGCTGTTCGGCGTGTTCGGCTTGTCCCCGTCCATCGCGTGGATCCCGCGAAATATCGTCACGCCTGCGATTAAACGAGACATACGAAATTTCATACATAGCTGAAATACATCAACTGATGATTAAACTGATGTTCGCTACTCGCGAAACGAAGATAACAGAGAAAAATATATAAAATATCCAAAATGTTCTACTCGTTATGTTAAATAAATTACACGTGACAACATAATATATTATAATTAACATAAACAATTTTTACTCAAACCTTTGAATGTTTATTCCGTATTATATTATATACATATATATATATATTAATATCACGCATTCGAAGAGAATAGTATATCACAATATGTAAAATAAATATGGTATACAAGACTAAAGTCTAAATATAGTATAAAAATAAAATATTAAATTTACTAAAATAATAAATATAGTATATAAGCTACATGTTTAAAAATGATTCCATTCTTAATTTGTTATATATTCCTCGTTGGACGTTTCATAATTTTAGTGAGCATTCAAAAGTTTAAGTATTTATAAAAATGCATAAAAATATATAAAAATTGTACAGTTTATTAATTCTGTTTCGCGGCTGTTGGTAAAAGGCCATGAAAGTTGTTCATTTAATTAGCGTTTTTTGTAACAAGGTTTTGAGAAAGTTCTTCATTGAAATTTAACTTTTAGTCACTTTCTTTTTGAACTAGGTATGATCTTGAGATGAAAGCTTAATCTGGCCAACATCGTCACACATAGACAACGTGTATTCGAAAGCGTGAGTATTTTAGAAAAAGGCATTTCATTTTCTCCGCGGTGTTACATCGTTTACGAAACTACCACTACACTGTAAATTACGTATTATTATAGGCGCGTGAAATTTATCTGAATCTAGGTCTTTAAACTGCTTTAACTAACACTTACAAGCAGGTAAGATGTAACAACTCTTTATAATATATCATGAAACCGATTCTAATAGCAACAAAATCCTCTCTCTTTGCTACAATAACGCTGGATGATTTAAATTTGAACGAAAAATAGAAACGATATTTTCATAATTCGTAAAAATGTCTATACACGACAGAGAGGCTATAGTCAAATCGTCTTCGAAATTGAATTTTTCTAAAAGTAGTTTCTCGTTCTGGAAATAAAGATCGAACCGTGGTTTAACTTGAGACTTAGTTCGTGTGCGGTATATCTCACCAACTGGAGTGAGCTCGTCCAGAGTTACGTGATAAGGCGCGTCGACAAATTGCGGAGCGTGATCGTTTATGTCCTCCACGTAGACCGTCACTGACAGGTGCGACGTCACCTATAAGCACAAACGTTAAACGTATCAATGTTGCACATCGTACGTCAGCTACATCCTGAAAAATGATCTGATATTGCACAGAATCCTTTCGCTCTTAATTGTTCATACTCGATTACATTCGTTGGTATGCATAATGAGGTGCGTCGTGCTCGATTTGATTGAGATTGAAGTGAATTAATTAGCGAATATTGAGCATGAAAGATGTTAGACTATAATCGTTATATCATCGATTTATATTAGGTTATTTAATCTTTATTTGTACTCTGTATTTTGTACGATAAAAATTATAATACACTGACCATTGATTCTAGATATCAATTCAGATTTTTAATTCTAAAAAGTCTGAACTCTTAAATTATCACAAAATGAAGCATGTTGGGCCCTTTTCAGTCACAGAAGATATTGGTACTTTCGTATTACGAAATATTAAATTCGTTATATGCGAAAGCATAAGCCATAAGAAGTAATAATTTTACGGAATTTTTTCGAAATAAGGAACATAATGTATTTTCCAAATTTTCGTGAATCCCCTCTTGCAATTAGATTAGATATTAAAGAATTTCTGCATTAAATATTCCAATAGAACCAGTTGTGAAGAGAACTGTGAACTTTTAATTACTTTAAAATTATTAATTAATTAATTTTAATTATTTCGAGTAATATTTGCGAGTAAGACGATCTTTCAAATTACTTTTACAATCAATGATCAATTTTGATAATTTTACTTCCAACACCTTGCACAGTATGCAGCATCCATCACATAGCTGTATTGATTGAATGCTGAGTCTGACTATATACCGTCAGGTTTCCCTCATACGCTTACATTTGCCTTTTCGTACCCTGCAACTTGTAGATTACAAAGTTTTGTTATTGTAAAGCAAACATAATAGAAAACTTTAAATATTTTTCACATAATTTCCATTTAAAAACATTCATATTATATATATATATATATTTCTAAAATATTTTTATATCAATTTCACTCTACATTCATTAAATTATAATATGTATTTAAATTATATAATATGTATTTAAATTATGTATTTTAAATTATAATATGTCTAGTTCTATTTTTCTATGTCCGTCATATTTCAAATAATTCTTCGTGGATGAATCAAGACACCCTGTATATAGAAGATACATCATTCCACAGACGGGATAATATATCATTCAGTACAGAGCGAAAGAAACGTGAGGAATGAGTAACAGACAGATAGTTAGGGAGCAAGAGAAAAACTTTTCGCATACTTTGTATAGTCCTGCACGTTGGATCGATTTTAATATTCCCCTCTCTGTTCTCTTTGGCACTAGCTACTCCCTCTCTTCAATGTTTAATATCGCCGACTAGACGGTCACGTATAACAGTATTGTTCAAGACTTATTCGCCGAGATTACATTAACGCGTAAAAACATTCCATTTAACCGATAACAAAAAAAGAGAAAAAAGGAAGTAAGGTCGAGCAACGCTGTAACAACCACCGGTACCATGATGTACGACCTACGAATTTTATTTACATACCTGCGCGAAAAGGCAAACTCGCAAAGTTGCAAGCTCGTTCTGAAAACCAGCGAATTAATTTCGAGCCGCGTTCCGTCAATGAAACACACGTTCGCCGACGAGCAAACGCAAAGTTTCGACGCTGATTAAAAACCTAATTGGAGACGCGCGATACAGACGAAGAATTTAATCACCGCGCGAGCAACGCAGCTGTTACAAACGGTGAAAATTCACATTTAAGGATTGAGTTAAGTTTTCCATTCTTTAATTTCAATCGTATCCGATGTTCCTCGTTATCTGTTACTTTTTTTGTCTTCCTCTTTAAACTTCATACCAAACTGAAGTGATTAGAATTTTTTCCAAACAGTTTCGTCCTGCGTTTTTCTGTCTAGACTAGAGAATTTGAAAGATAATAATTTACTTCTTCAAACTGTACAGGTAAAAACATGCAATTTTTTTCCAGTTACGAAGGTGAGCAAACAAACGGGACAATTTCTTTAAAAAGAAGCGACCTAGGGGGTTTCGTTGTTCGAATAAGCGCGAAACTAACAGTAACATTACATTTGAGGGAGGGAAATTAAATCTCCAGGCCAAGTAAAATTCGTAATCGGTTCGGTATCGTAACGGTTTCGCCAATCCGCGGCATTCCGACGAAACAGTTGCATAAACGTTTATTAGCACGTGACAGAACTATAAAACCGGTAGCAGGGGTTCGTATCGAGACCGGTAACTCCACGCTCTAGTTACTCTCGCTAGCGCATGTACGTTAGAAAAAAAAAAACTAGTTCTCTTGGATAACAAGTGGAACTTTTTAATCAGAAAAATTAGAAGCCACTAGAATTTTTTAATAAATTACGGTTAACTGGTTTGGTTAGTCTGTTGGTTCACGACAGTTCTAAATTAAAATTCAATTAGATTACTTGATTCAAAGATATTTAGTTCTAATATGTTGTCAACCACGAGTTTTATATTTTCTAGTAATAGCGTACAGCTACTACATAGACGTCTTTTGCATAAAATACAAGTGAAATTAAATGCAGAAGAACATTTCAATCGCCAGATTTATCATAATATTTCTTTAATACATAGAAAACTGTTTCTCCGTTCATAATGAAATTTGAAATGCGTGATTGAAAGCCTATCTTTCAAAACTCAAATTCAATGTATCATTTACGACCGAAAAGATATCAACCAGGGATAATTGCTGTCTAATTAAAATCGCAGGGAAGAAGTTGTCGTAAAAATCGCAAAGAAAATATTGTCGTGAAAACGATAAGGAAGAGTATTTTTAATAACATGCTGAAAACTAAAGCCAGATTGATCGAAGGTATATTCTAACGATAGGATTACTTTCTAACTATTTACCAGGGAATCACCGCCATCAGAGTAATCGCACACGACACGGAACTTGAGCAGATTTCTAGGCATCTCCGCGTCCACCAGATCTTCCATAGACTGGGCCAACACAAGGGAGACGTGTGTCCTGTTGGTCTCCCTGTACGCGAAGAAACGAGCATCTTCGTCCTGTAACAGTTACGACTCGTATTAGCACACTGGCACATGCTCGTTCAACGGTAAACACACCATTTCAATATAATTATTTCGTTCATTTAGCAGCATGATGTTCAACGGTAAACGTGACTCGAGCATCATCGTACCGTTCGCTGATGAAACCATACTAACATAATCGTTCTCCCTTTTCACGTTTCAAAACGTAGACAGAAAGCTTTTGTCTTGGACGTTGGCAAAGAGGTCCATACACAGATAATTTGACAGAGCACTTTATTCCTTTATTTTAATAACACACGTAAGCATCAGTGTTTTTATAGGATTATTGTACGAACAATTTTGCTTAAACAAAATGTACAATATTAAGTCAATGATATATTAGTAAGTACACATAGTTGTGCATGTTGTATTACGAGCAAATTTTTATGCATTTACAGAAAATTTACAGGACGCGCGTAACGTTTAAAATTCATATAAAATATAAAATATTTGAAGTAAACTACACATCAAGATACTTAATCAAATTTTCATTTTTCTTGTAAGCTACGTTTATAAAGAATCATTTTTCTTCATAAAATAGATATTTTCACACCAATGTGTTATAATTACAAGCTGTACGATTACGAGTACTATGGAATCAAGAAGTTGATACATTCGATGCGAATGAAGAAGAAAAAAATGAAGTGCTTACTTTATCGACTGGCATTATTGAGATGTGATTTCTCGGATGTGCTTCTAATGACAAAATTTCCGTGCCTCTAGCCAGGTTTTCCGGTACTCTGACGAACTTCAGATACTCCCCAATTGGATAAAACTGACATCCTGTGAACATGTATAAAAAAGAATGAATACATTAATATTAAATATACACGATTTAAAATTGATAATTTTAATAATTTCTTTGATATGGGTTTATTAGAAATCGTAACGATTTCTGTTTTTTCCCACTTGATACGGATTTATAATCGCAGATACAATGATATGATTAACTACGTCTCGCTAAATGTGTGAAGTATAATTAGAAACCAGTTGAATTTCAATTGCAAGTAGAAAGCAATGATAATTTAAAAATAAATAAGAGAAAGAAAGGGAAATTTAATGTAGGCATTTATGAAAGTATACAACACTAGAATTACCGACGATTAAACCATGAAATCTTCATCAAAAAATAGAAAAACTTAATAACACAATGGAGTACATAAGCTTTTATTTATATATTTTACCAAAAATCATTTAAACTTTCAAAAATACATTGTTTTACAGCCATAAAATTGTTAACAAAAATTAAAAATTGGTCATTTTGACTACTTTGGTAGTTTTAGAATTAACACATTCTTTACCCGTAAGTTTGAGAAAAATTATACTACTAATTACTATTTTTACTACTATTACTATTATTATATGTCCTTGGTATTTTAACATATTAGATACTTATTATATATAATTTTATAATTTAAATTATATAATTTTTGACATTTCAGTTGTTCATTTTGTATGCAACTTTGCCCTTCCTTATGAATTATACTAGAGCAGCGGCAGCAGACAGTGATTTTCATTTGGATAATTTAGTTCAGCTGTTGACCGAGATTAAAAAAGTATTTCACGAGTCACGAAAATATTCTTTAACCTAATTCCCGAACGATAACAGAGGAATACTTAAATACCCGTTTTCACGGCTTAAAATAGAACCTAAGAACTAATCAAATACTTTCTAATAGTAATTCTCAATCGTACTTTCCCATTTCCTGCGACTGATTCGTATGAATGTTTTACTTTTTCCTCGCCCATCCGTTACCATTCTTTTTTTTCTTTCAACAAACTAGATTTTCACATTGCGAACATCAACCGGCCAACACGCGAAATAGCACAGCCTGCGCCTATTTAAATGCACGATAGTAACACGTTTCGCGCGAAAACTTTGGGAAATGTAGGGTCCACTTGAGCGAGTGAAAGGACGTCGACTGAATTTGCATGTTGATACGGTTAATTTGGCTACCGACCATTATCGTGATTAAAGCTCAGAGAGCGTGGTGGACAGGTTTGACGCGTTGTACCTTATAACCCGATATATCGTATTTCTTTTATTTATTTTGCTTTCATTTTTCATAGGTCACTGGAATTTGGACTTTCGAATTAGTTCTAATTCTATCGCAGCAAAACGCTACTTTCGAATTTTATACTTTTTGCATACAGAGTGAATACCACCTAAACCGCGATCAGTTAAAATTATTTTGTTGTTGACGAACTGATTAAAAAAATATTTCCCAATGTGAAACAAATAATGTTCAATGATTGCCTTCAGTCTGCCTTTAACTTTTCATTGGCAAAATTTCTCAGACGAGAATTTCTTTATGCCTTATTCTTTCCATCCGATTTAAGGAAATATGATCTTAACAAAGCAACTGAAAAGAAAAAAGATGCAACTACATCGAAGATCACACTGAACACTATTATTTAAATCGGTCTATTCAAAAAAATAATTAAACTTTTATGGAAATTTCTTCCATCGCTGGTATCATTTTTCAATGAACAAGTGACGCTCATTTTGCTTAAGACTGAGATGTTAAATATTGAAAGTTACGTTGCGAGAGATCGAAATCATTCACTTTGCATATGACATTACAGCATTTGGTAATTTAAACGTAATGCTCGATTGTATAATACATCGTTAAGAAAGACGTAACGCATAATAAATACAGCGAGAAAGTAATTAAGCAAAGCGTCCTCGTTATTACGAGACTCGTACATGTTTACAATATTAATAACTCCCATCAAAATAATAGGAACGTATCGTGATTGAAAATTAATAAGCTTGGGATTTCTATTATTACAATTCTGACGGTTTATTAAAGAATATCGATAAATCAAATTCATTAAGTTTCTAGTATTTATTCTGCCACCGATGTTCGCTGAACATTTAACTGGAATGAAATTTCTTCGCTCGACGACTTTCTCAATCTAATTTCTCGAGAATGAAACCTAATCCGAGAACATTTTTTTTCTACTTTAAAAAATACCATGAACCATTATTAGTTTCATCTTCATTAATTATACTTCAATTATACTCTCATCTTATTATGCCTTCGTACACACACACACAAACACAAACAGGTATTGATTCATACATTACAATGAAGAACAGAATTAAGCAAAAAATTAATCAGTGAAGGTTTCACACCACCAGATGAGATCAACTTGATTATGCGACTTTGTTTCACGAAGTCGTCAAAATTTAAAATATAGACAATATTTTATCGAGTGTGCGACTACACAATTCCATCCACCTGTGTACGCGTTACGGCCGATGTTAGGTTCGAGGATAGGTTCAATGTGCTGTAACGCGGGGCAACGTAATCAAGTTTTTCTCGTTGTTCAGGAAGCGTCCGAAAGGTTATCGGCTATCGTCTAGAAACTCACTGGCCGACTCGACTGGTTGCTCGTGTTTAAAGAACGTCTTGAAGTTTCTCGTCTCGACAGTAAAAAGTAACGACAAGCTTTTTGCGCGATGTTTAACGGAGATTTAATATCTTAATCCCTTGTAATTGAGAAGCTCTTCTCGAGAAACGAGAACCTTTTTCTGATTATCGCATCTTTATGATCTACTGACTTTGCTGCGCATGCTTCCACACTGCCGATAATTTTGCTGCAATAACTCATTTAGAAATTACGACGAGTTAACAACAGGTTAAAAGGGAAAAGGACATTTCTCCAGAAACGTCCTTCCTCTGATTATTTTTAATAACCTGCTGATTTCATTGTACAAAGTGATATATCGTTTTTTAAATGTGAATGTCACATTTTTATAATCTATTGACCAAATTGGTCAATTGGTTGTTTATATAATTTCGAAGAAATTCTATGAATATTTTTCGTATAAAATTAGAATAGAGGAGATATTATATGTACCCTGTAGAATTCTTATATTGGAACCTGCTTCTTCCAGTTGCAATTAATATGTTGCAATTGTTAATGGATTAATTTGCGATTTATTTTGTTAATACAATATTTGTTTATTATTTCAACAAATATTGTACACCAGTTTAAAAATTTATCGTGAAATACAGTTTTGATTAAGATTTCAATTACACATTATAACTCTGTCCAAAATTCTCAGAACGAGTTCTACGTTTGTTTCAAAACGAAAAAAATTAGATAACATCCTTTTCATGACAAGAAATTTGTAAAATATTTATAACATATTAACAATTAAGAAATTTTATTATCTCTATAAATATTGTTATTGAAATTTTATTATCTCTATGGATATTGAAAATAAAAAGTGTCGTTAAGACTCGTAGGCGTATCTTTTAATTTACTTGGAGAAGAAATCTTGTATATTTCAAAGATAAATTTATTTAAATTTTATGTTTCAATCGTGTATAATGCGTGTTAATTATATTCTTCAGAACGCAAGAAATAGAACGTGGAATGTTTCATGAGCTATTCAAGATCTAACGTGAATAAAATATTCCACATTTTGTATTGAAAGGTTGAATATGGCAATTACGTGCTAACATTAACTCGCTTCCTCATTTTCATTACATATTGTTTATGCTCTAGTTTTCAAGGACGGCTATAATTATTCAATAACGATTGTGTAAGCAGTTATCTCATCGATTAAATGCAAATCAATTACGTACGATGTGTGAAACGTGTACGAACATGGCATAAGATGAAAAGAAATCGAGTAAAAAACTATGCTCGCCAGTGTCGAAAAGAGGGTCAAGTTCTTTCCTACAAGAAACTAAACTCTCGTGCAAATCTGCGTGCAAAAATTGGTCACTAGTTTTTTTCCAACGAAAGAACTAGCTTTTGCACAAATTTGCCTTTCCTTTTCTTTTTATAACATTTTAAAATGTCTTTAAAATTATTTATGGTCAAAAGAATCATTTCTGTTAAAAATCGAAATTCATCAAAATTCGACAAAAAAAAAGGACATAAAACATTTGAAGATCAACAAAAGATATAGTCATAATATTAAAAACTTAAAAGTTTCTATTATATTTATTCTCTGTATTTGTATTTATCTTAACACTAGAATTATTACTACTTGCATCTGTATAAATCTACAACTTTATAAATGTATAATGTATTTTTAGAGATGTAAATGATTTTTCGTAAAATATATAAATAAAAGTTTGTGTACTCCATTGTACTTCATGAAATTTTTCTACATTTTCTTTTTATTTATTTATACATGTGTAGTCACTTTTTTTTCTTTTTCTTTAATATCTCTACAATTTTCAGTTTTAAACGTCGACAATTCTAGTATTAGATACGCACAATAAGAAAATATTTATACAAAATCTTTGATTAACAATCGGTTCGATCATGCTCCTCACAGAACAAGAAAACTTTCAATCAAATCATCTTAAAAGACTCGAGTAACAAAATAAATTTATTAAACTTCAATTAAACAAGTAAAATGTGTAAGCTCTCTTGGAATTTAATGTCATTCGCGTCGATGCAATCGAAAGATCGAAATACACGGGTTATAACTTCTTCAAAATCAAGCGAGACGACACGGCTGGGAATTTTTGATCGCCTTCTACTGCAACCACGTGTGAAATGGCACCACTGTGCGAAACCGTAGCGACGTCGCGCTTTCGTTCGCGTGGACGCGGCAAAGCGCAGGATTCATATTTCAAGTGGACGCGTTGAATTCAGTTGGCTGGCAAGCCGACTAATTAGCTCGCCCCGGACTGGACGCCAGCGTAAAACATTGTTTCCGACTGCGAAAGGGAAAAGATTCGAGAGACGATACGCGGTCAAGCCGGAGGAAGTTCGCGTCCCACCGTGCCAGATTTTATCTTAATTTATTCGGAGCTGCGATCATCACGTCCATCTGACTATCGTACACCATATTGTCCGGCCGTACTTCGCCGTTTTACAACTCATCTCTGATGACAGTCTGCCACGACTCCTTGAAATATCGTATTTACTATTTAGCCAGATTAGCCGATCCGCGACTCGCGAGCATAACGATGAGAAATTGTCGAATGCTTCAAACTGTTACAACTTCTTAGAGAGAAAATGTACAATACAACAATCTGTATAGAGGATGTCTCGTTATAGAAAAAAATGTTTCGAATGAAACATAGTTTGTTTCGTTGTGTTGTTAATGGATCGATCGAAATATTTCTTACAGAGTACCACTTGAATTAAGACAATAATTCTTATAATATAATTTTGTAAATCTGAGTCGCTTTGACATGCAGAAAATAAATTTTTCTTTTTTTTTAAGAAGGGGAAACGGAAGAATGACGTACTTGTGAAAGAAAAATTACGAGAAATGAAAATCATCAGTCAGAAGATCATTTTCTTTTGTTTCTATCGCAAATAAACGATCTGTGTTCGATTATTAGTATTTGCACATTTCTCGAGTTCGTTATTCACGTTGCCGGTGTTTCTAAACCTTTGCAGGTGGTTTCCTTCGAATATACATATCGCGGAGTACTTTCACCCGATCGCATGCTCGATTCGAAACCAATACTCGTACTCGGACACGCATCGCGGTACACGGTCGATCGATTCTTTTCAAGTTTTCCCAGTCGTGATACGACATACGTCACGAGCGTCTTATACGCCGGGAAAATTGTACCGCTATTGCGTTATTACCCAGGCACGCTTGATTCAATTGAAAATTGTCGATCGCTTCAAAATGAAAAATTAAATTACAATCTGTCCTAACTACAAAATAAATAGAATTTGTTTCCTGCAACTCATCTAGCAGTTTTAGAAAAACTCGTTTGTTACAAAATTATTCACCTGATATAATTTTTTTTATCTTTCTCCGGTTTATATCCTCTCGATATAAAGTTATATTGTGTGTTGCTAATCAAATTACAAAATAAATATAACTCGTTTTCCAACCAATTTGACAATAGTTTTAGAAATTGCTATAAAATTACTTTTCTCACTTTTCCTTTCTCTGATTTAGAGAATTCTTTATTCTTTCAGTAGTATATTCTTTATATTCGACAGTGCATTCTTTCGTCTAATACCGTCAGAATTTTTGTTACAAAATTATTCAATAGTACATTTTCATTAAATTTTCTTTATATTGCATATTATCATTTATATTTACAAACTATAAATTCACTTCAGAATAAAAAGTTAAATTGAAAACCGTTCCAACTACAAATTAAAAAAAATACTTCGCCAGTCTCTAGTTTGTGCGGAAACAAAAACCGGAAGCTGCGCTGAATCGGCGAAGACGCGGCGGCTAAACTCGGCGGAAACCGAATTACGTTTGTTAGTAGAGACAATCGTCGCTCGATTCTTTTCATCGATCATCCGGATAAAGTTCCGGACGGTGCATAATCCAGCGAAAATTCCGCCCGTAGGAACCATCAAATCACTTGGAAGCACGCTCTCGAAGACCTTAAATAGACAGAGGAAGGACTGGGGCCGTTTTAAAGAAATCCCCTCGCAAATCTCCCCTTTTCCCTCTGTCCCTCCACCGTTTCTCTCTGCTCCTCCACTCCCTCTTCACCTTCTTTCGCTCTTCCTGCTTTCTTCCCTTCCTTCTGTTCTCGCCGTCTCTTTCTTCTCGCATTTGTCCCTGCCTTTCTCTCTTTCTCCGTTCTCTTTCCGGAACCGCACTTTTGTCTTCCTTCCTTTCACACTGTCTGTTTTCATTCGCCGCGAGTCGATTCGGGGAGAATTACTTTTCAGAGGCGGCCAGAAGGAACGTCGGAGACGTGTCCTCCGCTGGATAATAAGTGCATGGCAATAGCATGTATGTATTTATATGTTTCCATGTACATGGTATGCCTGTACAGGGTAGTTCAAATATTCAGGCGTACATTTGAATGCTTTTAAGAGAACGAGCAAACGTTGCAGTAATGCTCTCATTTTAAAATAAATATTAAAAATTAAATATTAAATTTAAAAATTAAAAAATTTAAACATGAAATATTAAAATATTTAAAAATTAAAAAACTCAAATGTAAAATATTAAAAAATCATTTAAAAGTAAATATTAAAAATTAAATATTAAATTTAAAAATTAAAAAATTTAAACATGAAATATTAAAATATTTAAAAATTAAAAAACTCAAATGTAAAATATTAAAAAATCATTTAAAAGTAAATATTAAAAATTAAATATTAAATTTAAAAATTAAAAAATTTAAACATGAAATATTAAAATATTTAAAAATTAAAAAACTTAAATGTAAAATATTAAAAAATCATTTCAAAACAATAAATATTAAAATAAATATTAAAAATTAATATTAAAAAATTCTCCCATTTCGAAATCACGTGTTTCAACACATTCGAGATTGGTGGATTTTGAAAAAATTGTCCCCACAGCCGACTATACTTTTAGTATGAAGTAAAAAATATGCCATGTTTTTACTTTTGGAAGTAAAAAATTATTTCCCATGGCACGTATAATATTATAAGAAGTATTATACACTGAATATTTTGGATTATTGCGTGCACTATGCACGTTTCTGTACATCCAAATTTTTCATAAATGCTTAAAAATCCAAGAACTATACATAAGGTTAATTATGTCAGGGAATCGGGTCAATTAACCCATACAAATTCTACGAAATTAAAGTCAAGATTATGTTTCAAGTATCGATTTTTTATCAAATTATCCTAGCACTATAACATTAATGCAAAAACGAATGAATGTTTCCATTATAACGAAATAATAATCCCAGAAAAATATATATTATCATACAACTTAACTTTTCCCATTATGTTTCCTACCTTTTATCAAATTCAAGATCATTTAACACGTCACAATGAAATTCATTCTGTACATGTAATATAATAAAATAGTATATAATAAAATTAAAATCGTATCAGTAAATTACTCGAATTCTACTAAATAATACACTATTTCCAAACGTTCGATCATTCAAAGTTCTAAAAGTGGCATATTACCATATTTCTGTGTCGAATTAAATGGTGTAAAATTTCGATCAATGTACCTTACTTTAACATACGTTTCAGTTACATACTATTGAAAGTTCATCTCCATTTTGGAAAACTATTTAATTAATCACGAGATCGAGCGGTTGAAACCTTTCGTCAATATTCCTAAACGCTCAAGATATCCTCTTTCTGGTAACCTCGTTCCGCACGTCAATTTTACTCCAAAATGGATCGGGACATGTAGTCGTTACATCGTTTTCAAATATTTATTTGTGTCGGCTAAATTTAAATTATCTCCACGCCTGAGAAAATATCGGGATTGATAATACAATTATTCTTTACAATTATGCATCTGATAAATTGTTAAAAGAATTTTTTTGAATGGTTTTTAAAAAGAACGAAACTTGCAGTCTATTCTAACGATTGAAAATTAAGGATTTACAGAGCCAATAGCTTTTCCCTCGATATTTAAACACAAAAATATCCAGATTCCAGATTTCCTATAGATAAATCTTTTCTATAGATAAACATTGCTCCAATTCTCTATAAAACTGAACTTTATGTCACGACCGAAATGTCACTTCGAAATGTCAGTTCTTCATAAAACATAAGACTTTCATCCAAGGAACGATTTGTCTGCAGAATTAAGTTTAGCAAGATCTTTTCAAATGCGTTCGCAGACCCTAATCGTCGCTAATCAATTTTCATTCTTGATTAAAATCTTGTCTGAAAATTGTGGTGTCTTTTATTTCCAATCACTATATCCATTTTATTTTGTCTGAAGCCACGTGAATTATTAGTAACTTGTTAACAATGGAATCGTCAGAGTGGCCGAAATGATCAATTTATAATTTTTAGAGATTTAAAATGATTTCTTGTAAAAATCATATATAAATAGAAGCTTATATCTTTCACCATACTGTGAACTTTTTTCCTATATTCTTCTTTCATTATATTATTATATCTGTTATATACTTTAGTTTATTACGATAATTTTAATATTAATCAGTTGATTATTATTAATATCATTAATAAATTATATTAGTAATAATATATATAACAATTTATACTGATTAATATTACTTCTTAATAATGAAGAATCCAAAATGTCGAAACACTCTTAAAAATTTCGTTTTTGCAACCTGAGGCAAAATCCAATAAAAAAGGAAAGGACAAGCATCTAAGAGGAGATGTCCCCTTCGAAAAGGAGAACGTACATACGTTCGAAAATGAAAATCCCGAGCCGCGTTCTCGTGGCGCCAATTAAGTTGCTCATAACCTGGAACAGATTGTTCGTTGCCGGTGGCAACGTCGAAAAACACTTGAGCCACGAGCGACAATTCTGAAACGGCCGGTACACATAACGAAACGATTACATAACGAAACGGACTCGGTTGTGCGCTGCCGGGCGGCGGCTGCTGCATGTGTTGTGTAGCATTTACACAAGTAAGCTCGTTCCCCAAAGCTTCCCCAGGAAGTAGGACAAGGTCGGTCGGCTTTTTGCACGTTTCCGCACTTCCATCGCTTCGAACGTCGCGGGACAACCCGGCGTATATCGCTGGACACGCTCATACATCACCGATCATAGGTCTCCGACGACGCTCGTCGTCGTCGTCGTCGTCGTCGTCGTTATGTTTTAAAGGTAGTTCCCCTGTGCCCGAAAGCCAGGCTCCGTCAAGCTTAAGGATCCGGCCACCTCGATTATCCTTCTACACGGACGGCTCGAGTCGCGATATAATGTACTGGAAAATGTGTGTTGGCGGATTACGATCGCTTCTCTCCCCGAGTAAATTGATTTCGTTTCGTTTCGTTTCGTTTCGCCGGGGAGAAGATTAGGTGGAGAATTTTATTTGAGAACGAATGAAGATTTTCAACGATTGCCGTTTCAATGTTTCAGAGAATGGAGAGTGTACTTATTTTTGCTTGGAATAGATTGTCTGTAATCAATCGCTATTGCGGCAGTCATTCTCAGTAATATAAATAATGGGTTATGTTTTATTTATCGAGTGCCGATTAATAGACTGCAGATTTTTATGTGTTTGTGAAAATCGCCGAAAAATGTCCTGGATCCAGACGAAGATTCGTTTTATCTGTCGAATATTATGAATTTTCTACTTTTAAGTCTACTAATCATTTGTCGTTTTGTTTATTTAAAGTTACACGTACTTATTTAACCTCTGTTTCTTTGATATATATATTCAGCGATTATTTCTATAAAATTATCGAGTGGATAATACTTACTTCCATTAACTACTAGCTTCTTAAGATACGATTAAGTCAAAAGTAATATTTCAGGATTATATTATCATTAATTTCCCTTCATTTTCTGTATATGCAACGGTTACTGAAAAATTACGTGTGCTTCTAGAAAATGAAAAGTGTGTTGAGCAATCGTTTTGTCATTTGTCACAGTAAATGCATCATTCGAGGTCGAAGGAGCGAAAAAGTAAAAGTAATTGCTACGAAAATTAATAGCTGAGTTAAATATTAGAGTGTAGCTAGGATTCTAAACAGATGACAATTTTGTTAATCGTCGATTAATATTACTTTATGATGATATTAAGATGTAAAATTTGTTGTATTATATTTGACAATTTGACAATTTGAAATCTGTCTCAAACCATATGTTTTGTACTATCAAAAGAAATTCAATCATTTATCAATTTATCTGACAAAAAGATAAGACTTTTCAAAAACATACTGATATATTTTTTGCAGGAAAAGTTATTGCATTGCAGTGGTTTTGTCATTGTAAAGCTTCATCCGCTCGCTTTAACTGAAAATGGGTTTTGCCTAATTGCTCCAAGTGCTGTACAAACAGCCATTGAAGAAAATGTATGGAGATAAATTGCAAGGTTCCATCCACGCTATAACACTTTCAGGCTGGTTACAATGTATATATATATAGTCGTGTTATTGAAATTTAAAAACCAAAACAATGCAAATTCTCCCTCTTGCAATATGCACGAGAAGTCATAGAATTTTGCAAGTTCTACTCGACGAAAAAAATTACTCGAAAAATGATCGAGATATATTTAAAAATTGTTCATGAATAAAAAAAACCATCTGAAAGAGAGCATAAAACCGTGTGTCTATGCCATTTCAAAATATTTGACCTAGCAATCAACTAACGAGAGACGTTATCCAAGTATCTAGAATCGATTTTGCATCTCCTTGAACTACACTGCCAAGCACTAGAATCCAGCAGATAGATATTTCCAAAATTTCTGCTTATTTCCATTTATTTCTACATTTGCGTCGCCTTGTCAATTATAAGAATTATATACTATTATAATAATTATACAATTATATAACGTATAATATATAAATACTAATGTGCACAAGCATTTAGACATTTCTAAATTATCATCATCAGTAAAAAAAATATAATCCAAATGAATCTCCTTAATTTAATCTCAACATATTCAATTAATAGATACAAATATCTATTATCTATTGTAACATTATAAAATAATAGAATTATTATATTATAATTATAATTGAAGACTCTGTACAATAATTTTAAGTACATTTGTTCATTCTTGAAAGTTTCCAGCTACGTTGAAAAGATTTATACTTATAAGATGTTACGAATCATCAGGCATCTGTTGAAAATAAATGTGAAAATGCAAAAGAGTTGGCAGTAGAAAATCGTTTGTCAATTGTAACAGAAATATCAAGCTGTACCAAAGTGTCCAATTATTTACGCACTTTGCCACACTTTATCTTTGTCTTATTATCAACTCTCCGTTAAACCACGAAAATATGCCAATTCTCTTGTCTGTAAAAATTATCGAGACGTCTAAATTCCTTTGAAAGTCACGACTTTCATCCCGGATTTTCCGAAAGCCGATCCGAAAGGTTGCGCCAATGCGCGGACATATGTATATTTAAGTAACTCCGTTGGTTTATACGACAGTGTATTGTCGACTGCATTCCAGTCCTTCTCGTCTTCCTCCTTTCGAGAATGCCCTCGTTAATCCGAGGATGAAAAAGGGTACCTCGAAATTTCGGTGCCAAAGGCGGAACTAAACACTCGTTACGCTTGCCACCGAAGATCCGGCCACGGCCTCGATACATTATTTCGCAGTTTCTCACGAAATAAAATAGATTTTCGCGCGACAGAAAGAGAATACGGGACCATCCGCGATATTGAGCCGCGTGATATAAACGCCACTTCAAAATGTAATTTATATTTAGAACGCGATCTGGGAACAGGATTTATAAATAATAATTAAATAATTTTCTATCGATCTTGATAATCTCGAAGATAGAATCGATCGATTTGGTAGAACCACGAATTGAATTTGCGATTTTATTTTATTAGTTACCTCCGTTCACTTCACACTGAATGTTCGTTCTAATTTGATCGTGAAACTTCGAAATTTCATCTCGTTCTGTAAATAAATAACCTACGAAAATTTATATACCTTTCAATTTAGGACACAGATCACTCCTCGTGGGATAATTTGGAAATTGTCCATAAATGTCTGTCATTAAAGTAATGTGTTCATTAGACTAATGCGTAACACGAAATGCAAAGGGGGAAAGAAAGGAAGAAACAAGAATTTCATTTCTCGTTCGTTATTATTAGAAGGTGGAATTTCTACCAAAATATTTTTTCCCCCTTTTTTTCTCTCTCTCGTTCGCGCGCTCTCACGAATATTATATATTTCTAAAACCTTGAATTTTTTTTCAACATCGTATTACCAACACGAGCACGCCACGACCTCAGGGTACGTACGTGTGTATGGGCACATGAATACGCGGTGAAAATAATTAAAAGCAGCGAGGTGAAGAGCAGGAAGAACGAACACTAAGAAAGTAGGAAACTTTTACTTTTGGAGAGCTGTCAAAGAGATTACTTCCAAAGAGCACGGGAGGAAATAATATATCAAACAAAAATACGTCTCACTGAACCAAAACTTGGAAGGGAATGACATTGAAGGGACCATCATTATTATGGAAAAATATACGACGACAACGACAGCTGCAAATATGGCAACGTTATGAAATAATCAACCAACGTGCGTTTTGCTTTAAATTAATTTTCAATGCGTTTCATTCATTTAAATTCGATTCAACGTTAACGTAAATTGCTTTTATCGTGAATCTTTTAACACCTGATGCATATTTTTAATAATATATTCTCAAACTGCAGCCCCATTGTAAACATGTAAATAAATATCGAGTTGCAACATACGAAATGCCCCAGTTTTAAGGTGATATCAAATTCTCATTTAAATTTTAATTAACTGCAGTATAAGAGTTATTACAATCTGCACATTTTTCCAATTAATCGTGAAAGTTTCCTAATTTATCATTTAATCACATCAATCGATTTCGTTATGAGTTTCTTAATGTAATAAAAATTTTATTCCATTTTTATCATTTTTTTTTTTTTTTTTTTATAAAAGTTCTGCTGTCGATAAATTTTTCCAACGATATTTTCGATCCATCCTGATTTATGAACGTATCTCCGCTGACAAAATGTTTTGGACGTTTCAAGAAATGATAATCAAAATTAAATAAAAACATATAAAAAGTAAAAACAAATTGAAATTGTATTCGACGAAATAAATCATTTGAAATTTGTATTTAAAACATCTCTAAAGATTTATCGAAATATTTATTGAAAAGCAAAATGCTTAAAACATTGATGCAACTGATAAATAGAAAGAACGTACATCGAACTAAAAAGCAAAAGCTTTAAAATAAAAGTTTAAGAAAAATATGAAGGATCGTTATTACGTGCGTATCGGTACGATATTTCACAATTAGTCAACAATTTGTCCCCCATCCGCATTTCTCAATTTCGAGCCTAAAATCGAGTAGGCCAATATTGTGAACGCAACCAAGCAGCATCCAAGATTTAATTAATTCATTTGCACACGGTCAAAGCACAGTCGGTGAAGGTTCATTAACGAGCATCAAATTGCAGTTTGAATACGAACGAGGCCTCGATCTCACGATCTGAGATGTTAACGATGGGAATCAACGGTCCATCTTCGCGTGGTAACAACGTTTCTCAGGGTGTCACGCGCGATAGTAGGTCAGGAATAGATCTATCTAGGCGTATTCGGCTTGCACCTAACGCGTGAAAAGAATTGGACACCGTAGAGAGTATTCCTATTACTTTTTCCCTCGGTCATTAAACATGAGCAAGAAACTCGGCGAGTTGTTATTTCACCCTTCGCTTATTTATTCATTCATTTATTTATTTATTTATTTATTTATTTATTTATTTATTTCTCGTTTATCGGTGAAACAAAAACGGTTGGCAAGTTACGAGCTGTTCCTTCCGCTTTAATAATTCCGGTCGGCCGGAAAAAGTTCCCGACGAGCGAAAAGTTGCGAAAGGGTCTGAAAAACTGCGCCTCGTTTTTGTTTAAATTTCAACGCCCGCCTGCGAAAGTGCAATTTAGAGCGTTGAAAATTTGGTTATATCACGTGCGATAACAATGACGTTTATTCGAAACCACTTTGCGAAACGAAAATTTTGGATCGTTGGAAAGTAACATGAAACGAAATATTCCTCTATCGTTAATACTGATGCGAAGATGTATAATTAAATGTAATAATTAAATAACGCACTAAGCTATCATTAATAAGAATAATAAACACAGGTATACTGAAACTCGTGTCACAATTGACAGAGTGACGATTCTACATGCAAAGATAAATAAAAAAAAAAACAACATTCTTTTTCATTTAAAGCTTCGTTTTCGTATAAGGCTTCGTTTTTTTAAGAAAATAGACTTTGAACATTAGTATACGTGTGTTTGATAAATTTTCAAAGTGAATTTTCTCAGAAACGTGCAGTGCCCAATAAAAAAATTTTATTTTACTTATTTTCAAACATAGAATAACCTCGTGTGAATTTAATTTCCTTCGTCCAGTCGGAAATTAGACAAATTCAAGTATGCTTTTTATTTGTTCCCTTCGATCTATTGTTTATTTTATTATTTGCCCTCTGTACATTTGTCAAAAATTCAATATTACGTAGTTAGAGAAGCTAAATCCTATTAAAAATCAATATGACGTCCAACTGGTCTATAATAACACATTCGAGAGGGGGATAACGGGTCTGTTTGTCTTCGGCAGTGACAGAAAATTACGTGATAAAAGCTTGCGCGCTGATTTCTGCAGAAACTTGGCCGTATCGATAAAATTCAATCGTCGAGAACTAAATTATGTCGGCCGAGATGGTACGGCGAATCTGTTGAATTAAATATTGTACGTTGGAAACAATACGACTTTTATTTCAGAGCTTTCACGCGCTTTTATTGCCACGTTGATATTGTTAACACTTGGAACATTTCCGATACAGATAGCTATTGCAGTTTTGTTAAATAATATATTATTATTACAGCAAAATATTTAATTATTATTATATGCGATTATATAATAATAATATAATATAATAAAATAATTAACACATATATTATACCTTATATTATTATATTATTATAATATGCGATTATATAATAATAATATAATATAATAAAATAATTAATACATTATATCTTATATTATTATCTAACATAACATGTTAGATTTATTAATATTTCAAGTTGTACAGGGGGAGGAAGGTCGACTTTATACCTTAAATGATCATTATTTAGTGCATATATACTAAAAGTCACTTTTCCTGAATTTATCTACGAAGGTTAAATCTTTTTTAATATTTTAAACTACTATACTGCTATAATCTCCAGTTACAGCTTTATACTACTATAATATTTATCCCCTAATAATAGTATACTATGACGCTCCACGGAATCATCACTGACTTCTAATCCTTTTGACTCGCATAAATATATTGTGCAGATTAACAAACCTTCGTCGTCGAGTCTCTCATAATTATAAAAAAATTGTTAAACGTACCTGTTGCGAGATTGAAACGGGCAACAATCATCAGGAACGCCGCGAGAATAAACCATCGCAGCACCGACGAAACCGAAGAAAGTGTTCCCCTTGATCGCGTCATGTTTGGTCCTTTTCTTCTTCAACTCGGTCACAGCTTATTCTCGTGCATGTCTGCAAATTATTCACAATGATTCGTCACTTGATTGTCGAACACCATGACTCTTGATTCTTAAATCATAAAAATAACTAAAACCTAACTGAATAAAAAACACCGTAAGTGTAAAATATCAAATTTTATCAAAACGAAGAAACAAACTGACTGTTTATTTAAATTTGCAAATACTATAGTTGCTAATCCCGTTTGTTCCTGGATTATTCGTATATGGAAAAGCAAAAATTTTAAAATCAGTTTTTTTAATATATTAAATATATTATTAATTTTAATATATCAAAAAATTTCATTATTAATACAAATTAAACATTAATTTCTTAATGTATCTTTTTCACATTCAAGCGAAACGTATCCACTAGAATACAGTAATGAGTGGAAATATTTGACGTTTGGCACTTACAGTGTTCCCTCGAAAGGACTCTTGAATTATATTGTAATTAAACTGAAAATATTTTACGACTTGTACGTGTAACAATATAACAATTTACTAGGTCGCTATAAATTTACCAGCTTGTCGGATGGACTTTGTACTGATCAGACGACTAGAAAACGATATCTAACCTAGGCTAGAGGCGTAACAGCGTCGAGAGGGAAGCGAGCAGGTTCTCGGTGCTCGCCGTGCAATTAAGTTCAAGTTAAAGAGAAAGCACCGGCGTAATACATTCGCGCGGCCGGATCGTGTAATTGTTCCCGCGGTGAAATTGTGTAAATTGGACACGGGCCGCGTTGTGAAAACCCGCGATACCGGGGAGAATTCGACGAAACGAGTGAGAATGAAATCGAAAATGACGACAAATTGGCGTAACGGGAGGACGAGCCTGGTTGAATTGAATTTTGACCACCGGTTTTTTTTTCCAACTTGATTTGTCCCTCGGCGTCGAGTCGACCAAAATTAATAGCCACGATGAAAAGTTGAATGACTAATTAAATTCGCAAATTTAAATTTCCATTAACTATTAGAAAGAAAGAAAAGTTAATAAAATATAGTATCTATATTTTATTATAGTAATGGTAAAAGTATAAAGATGATTCCAATATTAAATAACTATATCGCAGCTATTAATTTATCGAAATATCAATTATAACTATCGAAATCACAATAAATGACAATAATCACCGTCTATTGACAATAAGCAAACTTATTTACTTTTTATTCGTTTCATTTTTATTTCAATTATTAATCTATAATTTTTTTACCAACGTACCAATTTGACACCAAGGGACAAATTATGTTGAAAAAATGATATACCTAATGACACCAGATAAATATCAAGTAAAATAATTAAATAATGATAATTTAAATGATAAAGATATCAGGCATAGACTTTAAATATAAATACAAGGTTGCGTCACTATAAATACATAAGGTTACAGTGACAATAGCGTAGGAAGAATGTTGAGAAGCCGACGACAAATTATCACGATGATTTGTGCCGCGTTTTTGCGCATCGCGATTTCACTTTCGACGATGTTAGTGACCGTAAATCGAACAAATTGACATTACGCGAATCGAAGCTGTCAATCAACTTGACATACTACGAAGACTCTCAGAATCAATCGACTACCTCGCGACGTTGCTACCGCTTTGAAAAAGAAATCTGATTTCTTTTTACACTGTTGCTTTTATCCGACTGTTAAACTAATAGTTCAATTTTACTGGCACACTTGATGCGGGCATATATAACACTTCCGTTTTTCCAGTGAAATATATAAGAGAGATTTCTTAGTTAAGAGAAATATTTACATAATAAAAACATATGTTTCTCTCCGCGTCTTCATACAACCGAGTAATCGTAACAATTAAACTTGTTACTTTGATACTAGGAAACGTTTTTGTAATTGTAACGTGTATCGTTTGTACAAACCAGCAATTTGTGAATCACTAAACGATTTATTACTGTGTACTTAACTATTTCCTTCCACGATAAGAAAAAACTGAGATAGAAGTTTCTCTCGTATAAATTATTCAAAGACATCATTGCTAATATGAAATCTAAGGATTTCATACATATGGAAATATTTATTATATATAATAAACTTCTCGACCCTTCTGGAATAACTCTTTCATACTCCACAAGTTTCTCAGATTTCAAACATCATCATTGTATTAAAATTTGTAAATGAGATAAAAAAAGAGACATTTAAATGTGTCCTTCTTTAAATATTTCCAAATATATTATTATACTCTCATAGATATTCGGGTTTTTGATTTTTTGGACACTGAACTCTTACAACACCGTGAAGAAAAAGTCATTTTGAAGTTTTTACTTCTACCGACTGTATTTATTAAATCGACTGTTTTTCACTATTGTTATTTTCTATCTACCTTCTTGCAAGTGAACCTTATTTCTTCGTCACGCGAATAACGTAGAATGCTGAAGGAAATAACTGCGTACGCGATAAAATAACACAAACGTAGAATATACGTACAGAGGAAATAAAATTCTCCAGTAAACGCAACGATTAGATTATCACGTTTCTTCTACTTTCCAACCTGAGAACGACTCGAGAGCATTTACTATGCTGAAGAAACGGTACACCCATAAATTAACCCGCGTATTACCTTACCTCAACCGCGTAGCTATGCAAATGCTTATGCATCACGGCGTTTGACCTTGATGAAACGCAGAGTCTAGGAATCAGGTGGAGGAGCGAAACGTTGATGCGAGACCGAACGCTGGGCGAAGAAGGCACGAGAGTTAAACTCGGGTACAGGTGAAACAGCGAACCTACTTTAAAGTAGCAAACGGATGAAAGCCGTTATAAATATTTCCAGGCGTTCTAAGTGTAAGGACGCGGGGCGGCGCGGCGCACCGCTTTCTCGCGAGAGGACGATCCGATTAGAGCGATCGTGGAGATGGTCGGGCAATCGGATACACTGTTTTAACCGAATTCTCCGGATTATTATCCCTTGCCGGGGCGCTGTTTGTTCCAGGATGGAAAAGATAAGAGTTTTAGTATAATTCCGGAGGAGGATGACGTTTATCCTACTCCGATTGATTCGCGTGCTTTATACCATCCGAACAATAGGAGTTTCGTTTCCCCTTTTTCCAAGTCGGACGACTGCGATCGCCATTTCAAGCATTTAAATTTTGACGATTTTCAGTATCGATATAGTTCTTCCATTACTTGTATTTTAAAGTAGTTTTGTAAATTCATATTATCAGAGCCTTTGTAATTTATCGAAGAAATTGTCAATGGTGTTTTCGAGAATTACAGAGATTACCACGATTATATTATAGTTATTTGTCTATGGTGATATTTTTACTTTTATTTCGGATCATAACGATCTATATACGAATTTATGTATGATGAACTATATGTCGTTTATCGCTTGCGTCGACTACCACACGAAATTTGTATACTTGGGACAAAATATTTAATTTTTGTAGTAAAAGTGTAAAACACAGTTTTTTTCTTTTTAAATTTTGCTTGTCGACGATATTCATTCTACTATAGTCGCTCTAAATTATTCGTAGGAATTATAAATTATAATTTATAAGAAATGTAATTTAATTTTTATAGCAAAAGTGTAATGCGAATGTTTTATTTATATTACTTCAAATTTCGCTTGTCAACGATATTCATTCCACTTTGGTCGCTCTAAATTATTTGTAGGAATAGAAATAATCGGTCATTAACGACAACTGTCGCGATCAATCTGTCGAAAGACCGTTAGTCAAAAATTCGCTCGACTATATTTTCCTCGCGCTACTTGACATCGGAACGACGGAAAGATCCGTGAAACCGATCAATTCTCGATCAGATGCAAATGTCCGACGTTCAGTCCACGGAGCTAGTCAAGCAATATGCAAATGAAACCTGCGGTTTCCAGTGACCCGACGCGACGTCGCAAGATCGTCGAGGATCCAGGCGAAACCACGACGCGACGCGACGAAGGAAGCGCTTTAATAAGAAGCTCGTAAACGGCGTAACGATACTTCCGTTCCGCGCACATACGCCACAACCGAGCGGCGAAACTTTCGCTCAATTACGTGTCTCACGTTGCGCGAGTGAACGGTATCTGCTGCCTTGATGGCGCGAGCACGCACCTTGCGCGTTATCATCCAGAACCGGACCACGTCCACGCGAATAAAAATCTGTTATTCAGGCATTTATTATATTTAAGATGTTTAAGCCGATGGAGGATGGGTAACAATTTATTAATTATTAATCGAGGCTTTGTAACAGTCCGAGAAACGCGAGTTTCGAATTATCATTGCGAGAACATCCCTCGATCAATTGTGAAAATATCTTTATAATTTTGTCGACAGAGAACAGCGATATGATTCGTGTAATATTCTACAAACGCGTTTCATTACGTGAATTTTGTCTTCGTTATCATTGTGAGAATTTGTCCTCGCTATCAGGTGATAATTGCTAACAAACCACGTACAAATAACGTAGAAATATTTCACTCAAGAGGTAGCTTGCTACTAAGGACAGTTAGCAACAAATGATCTGCAATGTTAGTGTCAAGGAGAAATATTTATTATTTGAAACTGCGTCTTTTTCTTTTTATTTAATTAACTAAATAATGTCTAACGTCTGCTTGAAAACAATTTCTCACTTCTGCCGAAAAACATACTTCTTTCAAATTGTGTAATTTCTTTCGCAAGCGAGTGACATGAGAATCTTCCAAAAGTAACTCTCGCAAGATTTGTTACTTTTTGGAAAAAAAAATCATCTATTGACTATCTACCGTGAATCGTGCGTATTTGAAATGCCATGGAAACCGACTTTCATCGTTTCATAATTCTATCCGCCCCGCTTATTTCCTAATTAGTTATTTGAATTACATGTATTTACGTTAGAGTTGGTACGAGTGAATTCCTGAGCAATTGCTCGATTGAAGTTCCCCTCCAATGAATCATTCGAAACTTTTCATTCGCTGTGACAACGTAGAAAATATATGGAAACGACAGTGGTTCATTTTCCCTGGCATCATTTTCTACTCTAATTCTGTTTCTCAAAGCGTGGAAATAATCTTATCGAAATATAACAGAGATCGACGTTTTTCTTCTCTCGTGCGAATTTGATTTTAAATTTATGTAAAAGTATCTTTGCAAATTTCAAAAAAAAAAAAGAAAAAATCCCGTTTGCAAAACATGAAATGTAAGAGCAAAAGACCTACGATTTCTCCTGCTCGATCCTTCACAATCTCGTTTCATATTTCCGGAATTTCAAAATGCACAACCTCAATCCTGTTGCAACTATAGTTACCATCGCCAGATTGCCTAACTTCCTAATCGATATCGTTTAATCAAACATTACTGGAAGAGACACGAACCTAGTCTTCAGTTATTAAGCGTACACATATCCTGTCCCTTGGACTAAGTAATTCAACTATTGAGATCCAATGACTTGGAACTCTGTCAAAATTAGATGCTCAATCACATGATATTCTCACAGGTTGCAGTAAATTTTTCTATCCTAAAATAAAATATACCTAATTGTAATCAAATTGCTCTCTATTGATAATTATATGTAACGATGCAACACTTTAGTATACGACTTTGGTCAAAATTCCTTTTCAGTATTCAATTCCGATCAATTTTGAATCTTACAATAGTGTATGATTGTTCAATTTAAAGAGAATTTAGAAAATCCCCATTGCATATTTCCCAATAGAGTCACATAAACATAGTTCCACCTTTCGACACCTCTATACACTTACCATTATTTAACAATTTAGCGTGCGAGAATCGAAAAATATCGGATCGTGTCGTGTATTTTTCATCGAGTTCAGATCAGATTCCCGAAAGAGTCGAGTTAATCGGAAAATTTTGAAATAAAATATATACACCCAAGTATCGCACATTTGGATGTTATTTCTACCCAGATATGTTCTATCTTTCGTAATTTCAGAATTCTCGGGAAATCCGACTCTGTCTGGAATCTCGAACATTATCGAGTTCCCGACGATTTTCGGATTCTCGCACGCCTCTCTACCCCGTTTGATAATATCCGACGCAACCAAACAACCTCGACGAAGATTCGGTACCAACCGTTTTATCGATCACAATGCTCGCTTCCTGTTCCACGATCTCCAAGTACAACGACAAACCGCCAGAAACCAAACGAGCAACGCGGACACAAGAGGCGCGAGGACAGCACGCGACACTCGTTATCCGAATGAGCTGTCCGGACGGTCCGGACAAGCTCTAATAAAGAATCGGCACGAAATTCACGACAAATCGCGGCCTCCCTCCTTGTCCAACCGATTTCAGGACGAAACTTTCGCCCAGTTTCGCGTTTCACGTTTCACTGGTGACTGGCATTGGCCGCGGTCGTACCGGCGGCGGCCGTGCGTCCACCACTTTCGGTCCACGAGGTTCCCCACGAGCACGACTTTCAACTTTATCGTATCTACGGCTCGAGATACGCGTGAGCAGATCGCTTGTGCCCTGTTTGCTCGCGTTCCCTCGACTTCATCCACGTCGCCCCGGCCAAGGAACGGGCAAATGGTACGCGCGCCTAACCGCCGTTGGTATATCCAACATTCACCCCCCTTTTACGCGCTAGAACTACGCTCGTCCTTTCGCTTTCAACGGCCGCTGACCATCGCATCGGCCGAATGGAAAATAGCCCGAGTTTTTCTCGAGCGATGAACCAACAGATTATGAAAAAATACTGGAAAATAACGGAAAGTAGAAGTTTCGAAGGATTAAATACGCTGTTGGAATGATACTCGTTGGAGTTTAAAGTTAATTTGAAGATCGAAGCTTTTTGGATTTGAGTTTGTGTTTAGTGTTGTTAGAAGATGAAGGATTTGCAAATTTTCTGATTAAATAAATTTCAATAGTTCCAATGTTAATTTTTAAAGGTGCCAGCTTCGCGAACTTATTTATTAACTTATTATCAATAAGTTAATAAAACTAAAGAGAAGAAATTTGTAAAATATACAGAGTTCGATATAAATATATTGTTTCGGGCACGCTATTTATTTACATAGACTGTAGCCGAATCTTCATAGGTGGCAACTTTAAGGGCGAAAGGATTAAAAACAATCATCGCTATTGAACACGTGCAAACGTGACAACAGCGTAAAATGTTTCACTGAAATATCTTTACCATAAAATATTCCACTTACTCGTGAAATCAGATAAAAGGCGAAAGCCACATTTAACATAACGTACAAATGCAGTTCCTTATTGATTGTCAACTTTCAAGTAAAACTATAACACCACGTTCGTACTTTTCATTTACAGGCTGAAAGGCTTATTTCAAACAAAAGGAATCGAATTTTTGTTCAATACCGATCGCAATAACAATCACGTTATTTCTCTTACATCGTTACAGCTTCCCAAAACTTGAAACGTTCCTAATAAAAGTGTTCCTCTCAGCTGCTTGGAATTATTATTACGATGATAGACTCGAACAAAAATATCGCTGCTTCCTTTCACGCGATCGTTTTCCATCCACTTACTATGCCGCACACGTTCGTCTCAAACTTCGCTCCGACAGAATCTTTCATTCTTCACTTTCTTTCGCTGAAAGTAGGAACGTACGTTCGTTTCAGTCGAAGTTTCCGTTATTAGAGAATCAAAAATCTCCCGAAGCTGTCGCAAGGACACGCGTACAGGCTCGCAGCGATACGTGAGGGGAATTTTCCCAGTTCGCCGGTATACATACAGTTCTGTGCAACAAATAAGATTCCTCAGACTTCCAGGGCCAAGGTCCCTACGGTTGATACTATCCGATGTTTCCGGCGCATTCTTCTCGAATGTACCACTCTCTCGTCAGTTTTATCACCAGTTACATGATTGCTTAATACAGGCTAAATTACTCAAAGCAGACCCACTTGAATATCTTGACGATAGAAGAAAACTACGTCAGTCTAAATTTGCTTGATGCACATAAACTGATATTAACAATTTTTTGATAGTGGACATTTCAATTTCATTTCCTTTTTTTCAAATGGCTTCACATAATTTTTAATAAATCAATGAGTCGTACACTCGTCAATCTTTACAAAAAATTGTAAAATCTACAAGCGTGAGAGACAAAAGGGAAGACCTAACCGATTCATTCTTGCGTTCATATTAGAATATAAACCATGTGATTACCGCATCGAGTTTCGACAACTATAGCTAGGCAACTGGCATCGAACCGGAAGAATTCGCGACAAAACAATACTCGCGATTGCAATCTGTGCGCCAGCGTCGACAAGAACCTTCCAAGGTAATCGGTCGAATTAACCGAGGAAAAGTGAACGCAACGCGGACAGAATCATGCAAATAAACGGAGAACAGCGGGGGCACGATTGTTTTTGCGGCATGGCGAACCGAGACGCTAGTACTCAGAACCGAAAGAAAAGCCACGTTAATAAAGAGAAAATGCGTGTTTCTGCAATCGACGTAAAAACAATTTACCGACCGCAAAATTGAAGGAAAATGATGTTGCTCTATTAAACTCGTACCGAGAATACTGATTATCATTAAGTAAGAGCGTAGGATCAATTTCTTGGAACGTTTGTTCCCTCACGATCCACGATCGTTTCACACTAATTTGAAACAGATGTTTTTCTTCTTCGGTCGAAAGTTTAATCTGATAGTTAAAACTTATGTTCGCCTATGAAAACTGCGAAAAGAGATCTTTTTTTTTTTATTGAGAATTTAACGAGTTGGTTGATGTAGAAAGTTATACTTCTTCTTTCGACAATCTATTATAACATTGTAAAATTAAGCAAATTGAGCAAATAATTTTTAAACCTATTTTTAAACAAGTTCTGTTGAATACTAACTAATCCTAAATTCTCAATGTAGATGTAATACACAGATGAACATTATATCATTACATCAAGAGTATTACAAAAGAATTTCTTCATGGAAATTAAAATTGCTCAATAAAAAGAAAAAAATGACGTAATCACTAAGCATAAATGTTCATCAGCATCGTTCATTGTGGATAACAACTATTATTGAAAATATTATAATAATTATCTACTGACAAAGACTATTCCATTCAGTAATATACATTTAAAAAAATATATCCATTCCGTTGATATTTCATTTCGTGTCGTAGATCTTTAATTCCAGAAATCCCGTCATAAATCACAATTCCAAATTCATTCATCTTCACCGCGGACCAAATATGTGGAAACGACTTCATATTTAAAATTTATTGGCTATTTTCACGAGGCGGGCAGATCTCCTTCGGGCTGGTTCCATTTTGATTTATGGGACAAATATAAACGCTATGGGAGAAATATAAACACAGACAAATTTCGCTAAAACATTCATACGACAAGTCGTAATAATCTTTTATCCCCGTGCATTCCCCTCGTGTTTCGATTACTCGAGTTAGCATATTTCGAACATTCCCTCTTGCACGAGGAAACCAATTTTTCACCATACTGCTTCTCAAAAAATTTCTTTCTTTCGAAAGTTTAACAGCTTAAATTCTGTTACTCGGAGATTTAAGAGATTACTCAGTCGAGAAGTTCGTTTCGAAGCGATTAATTAGCCGCGCAATTAGTCGTTTCGTTAATGATGTCTTGCGACGCTTGAATAACGATTATTCAGAAAGTTTATTAAGATCTTGATCGTAGACTGATCAGTCTAGAACAGTCATAATTGAATACGACGGGTTTCACTGAACTGTCGTGGAGTTTATTCATCACCGGTGCAAGCTTTTCACGACTGATGCAAAGCAGTTTCACCATTGACATTTACGTGGCATTAGATATTCTGCCTAAAGATAACGAATGCTTCGTAACGTCCCCATTTTCCTTCCAATTGTGAACGAATCTTGAATGAAACATACGTCAATTATGTTTATTTGAAATTTTTATTTTCCTCGTTGATTAATATCTTCTTTAAGTTAGTAATTCAACAGCGTAATTCTTAAGTTCAGACTTAGAGTTCAGAACTTAAGTTATTTATATAATAAAATTAATTTATATAATAATTAATATAATAATTTATATAATAAAATTAATATGCACTTAGTTGATAATAATACCAATATAATAAACATTTCTATTTAGTTGATATAATAAAAGTCCATGATTCTCCCTTTACTAGTGATTTCTCGTTCGTATAATAGAAGTTCAGGCTCACACAAACGAATACAACCAATAGGAGTTCGTTTAATCGGGTACGAGATTAAAATTTGGTTCAAACGAATGAAATCTGTATAAACGGAGTTTGGACTTGATCTCACCGACCTGGAAACAGTCCGCAAAACGTTTCGCGAGATCGCGTGATCGACAGTCAAAGAACGGCAAAGGACAATCACGCTACGAGTAGTATAGTCACGATCGGCGCCATATCGTCTAAAGACAACCGCGTCTTTTCTTTCGTTCACAACCTTCAGCCAATGAAATTATAATGGGAATGGAACGGCAGGCACGTGCTGATAAATGAATGTATTTGACGCGATACAAGGTTAACAAATACACGGTTAGAAACGGCCATAAGAAAACGAGACACAGAGAAAAACTACAACGAAAAGAGGAGGACCGAAGGGGGGAAAAAATTCTGACGAGGATTGAGAAACCGAGAGGAGGAAAATTAATAGGTTAAACAAGCTTGCGTGAAAGCTGGAATTTTTACTATTCACTTCATTGTAACGAGATTTAACAACGAGATTTCGCGTAATTTCTTGTATAATTGCGTCGATAGTTTTTATGGAACGAACTACCATAAGATTCAGTTTCTAAGATTATTTTTATTGCCGAGAGAAGAAAACAAAATCCGTGGGATTTATTTGAAAACCAGTCTTGTGAAATTGTAGTAAGGATAATTGTTTTATAAACGTTAACTTTTATCAAGTATATTTATATTTATATTTATTATATCAGATTTATATTCGTATATTTGTTTTAACGCAGGTTCCACGAAACAGACCCCGATCTGTCTTAACTCTGATGGAAAATTGCATTGCAAAAAGTGGGATACTTTCATTTTCAATAGTAATTAAGATGTGGGCTCAGCTGAGAAATGCAGGATAAGTAGGAGTCGGTTGTGGTTGGACAGTTTAGTATGTAATGACTCGTTTGTACCTACAGTAATAGCATAGATCTCTGTCACGTCGTAAAGCTATCTGAACACTTGCATAAAACAACATTGAACAGGATATGTAAATGTTATCAAGGAATTGTCGACATTTTTTATACACACCTAACAATTCATGTCATTGGAATTACATTAATATGAACAAAAGTATAATCAAACATTATAAGATGCGGAGAACATTTACAAAAAATTTTTACAAAGAAAGAAAAGCAGATGTATCTTTCCAAGATACCAGGCAAATATATTTTGTACATTATACATCGTACATCCGCGGGAATGATTTCAATCGATTCGAGGCGTGAAGCAACAACAACACTGCAGCCGCCAAATAGAAAAACACCCTCGCGAAAAAATCTGGTCCCTCGGCGGTGTTCCGCAGGTTGAAGAAACACAATCGATGCGTCGTTTGTACCCCGGCCTCTCCCCGGCCTGTTTCGAAAATGAAAAATTCCCATTGTAGGCCGCGTCCTAGCCGAAACCTAGCCTAACCCAACCGCCGCGTTTGCGGCGGTGTCAAAGGAGTGTTGCTCGAGGTATGCGTGGGGGGACACGCGCGTGCACACAGCGCCGCGGCTGTGTTACTCACGGGGAAATGCACAGGACTCGTTAGGAGTATCTGTCCTTTCGTGTCTGCCGATTATTACGTGGAAACATAAAGCGTGAAGTACGATACTGCCGCGGCGGAAGGAGGTCAAGAGTCTTTTGCATCGTCGTTACGGTTCCTCGCGTCGAATAATGCGACCACCGACGACGACGACGACGACGACGACGATGGCGATGACGACGCGTCTGTGTTTCGGCTTTTAATACGGAGATTCCCCAGCCGACGACGACGACGGCCACGGTTCGGCTCACCTGCTGCAGCGCACGACGAGGAACAAATCGATAAAGGAGAGGCGACTGAATTTTGTGCGAGAATGCCAGACTGCGTTAACTAATGTCGCTCCGTGCCGCGACGAAACTGACACAATTTGAAAAGATATCTGTCTGCCGAGAAACGCGGGGAACAGATTTTGAACAGCGTGAAAGATCGTTTGATTAATACGGCAAAGTAAAGCTTCTCACATTTGCACCACCGTTGTTCGAATTATAAATATTCTATTACACACAGCCTGTTATCTGAACGGAATATTTGATAAGAATACCAGATACTTTTTCGTTTGCTGAATTTTATACATATTGTTACTAAAATTTTTTGAAATTTTGCATTTATGGAGTATTGCATATAATATAAAAAAATGTACAAAATATGTAAAGCAAAATGTGTAATGCTTCTCACCGAGACTCTACTTTTCTTTTTTTTTTTTTTTTTAATTATATTTCCGAAAATACGAATTTGCATAAAAATCTGCAGTCTAGTTATTACATGTTTGACGTGTTGTCCACGAGGAAGAGTTATTGAAATATAAAACGCAAGATTTAATTTAAAAAATAATACGAAACACATAAGAGATCATGTTAATTAGAAATGCTTATACGTATCTTTAAAAAGCTGGTGCATTGAGCATAATAAGTGAAGTTCGAGTTTTTTTAAAAATGAATATCATTTGCAACACTGGCGGCATATTTTGTTGTCAAAACTCTTCGAAATACATGTGTACTGAGAATATTTTGAAAAAATAGTCTCATTCCTATATTTATACTTACATACTGCGAAATAATATGACATTTTATAAGAAATATGTGTCAAATTGACGGATGAGGGTTAACGAGCACTTGTTCACAACGATAGTCAATGATAGTCAGAATTCATATTACAGAATTACAACACATTTACCGAATATAAGTTACATAAATCAAGACGAATGACATAATTGCTTTCTACGAGCCAAATTATAAAGACAGAAAAATAAGCTTTTCATAATTGATCAAACAAGTATTTTTGTAACATTTTTGTGATAACTCAAAAATCACACTTTTCTGTACCACTTTCGTTCCAGCTGAACTATTTTAAGTTCATAATAAAAAAAAAGAAGAAGAAGAATGGAGCCCAAGTAAAAATCTACCATACTCATTAGATACATGACAAATACTTTGACTATTTTTCTTGTAAATCCTAGTTTGCCTACTTTCCTGTAACTGTTCTTTTTACACGGCGAATAACTTGACACTTTAAACTCGCCCAGGAACATAAACCATTTTATTACAGGAGTTTTAATTCCTTCTCCGTAGAAAGTTCTTAGATTAGCATAATCGTAGTTAACAGTATAAGAAAAACAACTTGTCTCCCTCTTAACTTGCCCTCCGGATTTTGTAAATTCCGCGCGTGCAAATGCGCTTAATTTTCTTTCTTAAATCCTTTCCAGGATTGCACGTTAATTCGCGAAGAAAAACAGCCAATATATCAATGTATTAAATAAATGTACAATTTAAAGATACCTCGAATATTAATTTTTCAGAGTCTGAAGAATCCAATTCAAGTTGACAATGCTACCCCGCGAACAAAGAGATTACGTACAATGTCTGACGCGCAGCATCAATGGAGAAAATTCTGAGAGCAAATCCTGTCTATCGGATTAATTTCCTTAAACTCTCCAGAGACCGCACAATGGACACCACGTTCATGAAATGGCGATAATAAAAGTAAATCGCACGTGCTCGAGTCGCGCCACAAAGATGAACTTTGGAAACTGCCAAGTGACATGCAAGTAATTTTTTCTTTTTCTATTTTTTTTTCTACGCTTTCGAAGAATAGCCAACACCAACCTAAAGGTTCTGCGCGTTCGATTCGAAGTCGTTTAGAAATTTCATCGTAGGGCATAGGTCACCCATGGTGATGGAATAAGTACAGTAGAACGTCGATTAGGCTATATTCGAATAATTCAACTTCAAACGATCGACGTTCTGTCAGAGGTTCTTTATGTATGGTACGACTAAGAATGTTCGAAACGCGTTTTTCTTTTACAACAAGGAGAAATCCAACGATTTAATATGAAAACCTCGTTTCAAGTACATTCGTAATTTTCCTGTACTGTTATGAATAAGTGAATTTTCGATAGTCGTTTCGTATTTAGTTTTTCTTCAATATAGCTGCATTAATGTATGAACAATATGCTTTGTTACAACATGCATTTGTCGACACTCCTTTTGTTATAAAGTTTCAAAAGAAATTCTACTTTCCTCCTGCCTTTTCATTACAATGGCCAAAAGTGTGTCTTTCACAGAATGTACAATATATATAACTTTCGAATACAACAATCACGTCAATTTGAAACATTTAACTTTTCCTTAACGTGCACTGTCAAGACTTTCGGTCCTCTTAGTACCTTGCAGTTTTTCTACACAACAGTTAAAAGTACGAAACATCGTCGTAGAAACAGAATTTGTAAAAATCGTAATGTAGAAACGTATGTAGAAACATTTTGTAAAAAGAAAATCTAAAATACTCAAATGTGCAAGAAACGGTTAAGCTGTTAAAATAAAACAAAAACCGCTATTAAATTAGAACAAAAAGTCGATATATCGGCTCTTGGTTACTAAAAGGACCAAAGTCATAAATTCTTACTTTTCAACATTCCGTGAACAAATTTCTATCCTTCCATTTATCGTTTCATACTTTCGACCAAGTTCGTTCTTCTAAACAAATTGCACGCGTAAACGGTAACAGTTCTTCACGTTGTAAAAAAGAAAAAAAGAAAAGACACGGTCGATGAAAACAATGGCGCATCTAACGTTCTTATACACGGCCAACGGCCATCACAGGCGGTAATTACTTTTATCCAAGCTCACCCTGCCCGAGATAACTTCCCGTTTCGCGGTCACTTTTACCAGGCCATTAAATTCACCATGCGTCCTCCACGGGACGAGTATACACTGACCACCATTTTGCATTTGATACGCGGCGCAAAGTGTGTTTACTCTCACGTACGAGAGATCCTTTTCGATTTTGATCGAATCCGTGCATGGAAATTGCCACTATTCTCGCCGACGCTTCTTCAAACGAAATTATGACGGAAAATTATTCCGTTAAATCCGCAAGCGTCGTGAATTAAAGTCTTGATTAAGTCACGGTCAGATGACGCGTGCTACTCGACTGTGAGTTAGATTTCAGATTTATCCATTCAAACGGCGGCAGACGGTGTGAATTTGTTAAGAACGACAATTTCTAACTTTCGACTGCGAAATTTTATTAACACCAGAACTATCAAAGTGGTGGAAATGATATACGAATGATATTTCTTGGAAATTTTAGTAGTTCTTAATTTTAATTTAATTTTAATTTAATTGTTTATTTCAACTTATTACTGTCTTGTAATTTTATTATTTACTTTATTAAATAATAATATTTCAAAATATTTTAATTTAATATATTATTTTAAAATAAAATATATAAAAAGTATAGAATTAAATATATACATTATTATATACTTTATATACTTTATATATTTAATTATATAATAATGAAATATATAAAGTATATAATAAAATATATAAAAAGTATAGAATTAAATATATAAACAATATATAATAAAATATTTAACATTTTTTTAAGTTTAATATATTTCTTGAGGAAGTCATTATTTCTTTCGAAATAGCAACGTGCTTCTAAACTTTCGAGGGCGATTGTAAATTATCACAATTATCTGAATTTAACGCAACTTCAGTTTACAACAGCTGAGACTTAGAAATTCTTAATTTGGATTTTGGCAAGCAGTCCTTCTAGAAAGATTAATTGCTAATCCGAAGGACGTTTGGACGCATCGCTGATACTGTTTTCGACTAATACTGTTTACGCGAAACGCGTTAGACTGATTAAACGAATGAATTTCAGCAAGTTTCTAGTCGGACTCCGTGTCGATAAAACCGAACGTCCCGGTGAATTTGTTCAAGAAATGGAGAGCAGAGAGACGCGAGAGACCGATGGCACGATATCAACTAGACCAGTGGATAAAAAGGGAAAAGGAATGAATTTCATCGATTTCGGTACACTTACCATGGAATCCTCGCCGCCGGAATACTTATGAACCACTTTTTCCGTTGCTCTTTTCTCTTTCTTAGTTTTTCGCTTTGTTTTATGCATAAGACGCACGTTTCTCGCGTTTCAATGCAACGACTGACGGTTTCGTCGTCGAAAGTTGTTTGGTTTCATATATTTACATAAATGAACTATGTTGCGTTCCGTTTCTTTCTTCTTCTTCGAACGGTAGTGAAAGTTCGGAAAAGTGATTTGCAAAACACCATTCCGTTAGCGGAATGAATTTTCTTGCCTGACGAGAGAAACGTATCTTTCGAAGATATTTCAAAAAGTTGCATATTTTAATCCTCGCAGAAACTAGAGAAAAAAAAGACTGAATTTCAATTTTGACCAGACATTGCCAGGTTTTTACTAAACATTGGCTTCGGAACCTTTCGTGCAAAGCGCCTGGCACGAGAAACTGTTCCAAAATTGAAATGGCTTGGCACAGACAGAGGCTAGCGTACTAATTTCATATTTGCAATCAATTGAGTGCTCACGTATAATTGAGACAGGTATAGTAATTGTGGTACACTACTACCTACTAAAATTTATATCCTCTATTATAAACGAGAAAGTAATGACTAAAACAAATCTCTATATCGATTTCACTTGATAAATTTGAAATCGAATATGCACTTGCATCTAAACATCTGTAGGCATTATCAATTTTAAAAGGATTTGTATCTGTCATTCCGAGTAACTCGTAGATCCTTTGTCGAAAATCGTTTTAAGTTTATTCTAGCAGATGAATAAATCAGTTTAGTGAAATCATTATCCACGAATAACATTCTCTGAAAATATCCAAAAAATATCTTGAAAGATTCATCGCGTTAAACAGGACATTTTGTAGAAATTACCGAGCTAAGGAAATATCCATTCTTAGAGAAAATTTAAAGAATATTCGAAAAAAATCGTCACATTGGAAGAATGTCCATTCTCAAAAAGTATCCTCAAAGAATCACTATCCTTAAAGAACCATCCTCGAAGAATCATTATCCTGACAAAATATTGAAAGATCATCTTCAAAAAAAATTAGCGTATCAAGAGAATGTCCACTCTCAAAGAATACTCCAAGAAAATCGCCACATTAGAAGAATGTCCATTTTTAAAAAATATCTAGTGAATATCTTCATAAGAATCATCGTCCTCGAAGGAATTGTCATTAGTAAATCATCCTAAAAAATCATCAAAAAAGAAAAAAAATTGTCATTTCCAAAAATAGCCAAAAAACGATATTTTCCAAACAATCTGCAGCCTTCGTAGCTTCAGACAGAATTACAGAAGCATCGTACATTACGAATAGTAATTGGCAGATGAATTCTAACATTTCTAGTCTATTGTCTCAAACACACGGACCGCGAAGCATTAATGGCAATGATAAAGTCTAACGGTAGATCGGTGTAGAAAACCGTAAGGTCGTTCGCGATGCACTCGCCTCGGCTAACCGATAAATCGTTTTCAGATTGCCAAGGGATGCGTAATAACATCGGTTACGGCGAAACTTCCGCTCCGTGTCGCGTGCGCGTTCTGTAACTTTCATTCTCGCGCCCGGCACCATGTATGTACGTACACACAGTCGAGAGTTATCGCTTATTAAGGTCGACGTTGGATTGCGTTAATCATTTCAGCGCGAGCTACGCGACGTAAACGCCGGAAAAACATTGCCATAGCGTTGTTCCGTTCGCACGCGAATTTTTCTTTTCTCATTTCACTTAGAGTTAGATAAAAACGAGCGACAGTCGTTGCCACGTTTGAAACGAAACCCTCGATAAGCGATCCGAGTTTCATCTGATTCGACAACTCTTACTGTTCCGGTGGCTGAGCTAGCGCTCAGAGGAAATCGGCATTAAAATTTTTAATCTTGATCGACTGATTCGTGTTTACGTTTATTTATGTAAGTGTTACACGAGCGATACCGCGATATATGAATAATCTCTCAATTTAATCTAAATTTCGACGAAGCATTTAAAGTTTCAACTGGCGTGTTGTAAATGATACACGATAAATTGCAAATTCAGTCACATATGCTTGTAGTATCTTATTTTAATTTGTATTTATTGTTACGTCGCACCATGTCAATTGTAAGTTCAGTTACGTATTTCTGTAGTATTATTATTTTGATTTACACTTATTGTTATATAAGTCATACCAAATATTGCGATTGCTGATTTTTGTATATTATTATCGTGAAAATAGGAGATCATTTGTTGGAAACTGATGACCGGCAACGACATTAATCGAACGAAGAATTCAATTTTCAAAATAGGAAAATAAAAGCAGAGTCCAGATAATATTCGTTGAGAGGAAAGGAAGAATATATCTCGTCTCGTGGAGAAAAACAAGCGCGATAGAGTAAATACACCGAATCGCTTTTCGGACGATAAACGCTGAAAGCTGGCCGTGCTCGAGTGGAAAAGTGAAAAACTCGTTCGAATTAGCGGTCGGCCGGCTCTCCTCGCGGCTTTCGATAGATTTTTAAAAAGTGCACGAAACGTCGCGCGCGGAAGAGGCAGATTGCCGACACTGCCGGATACGCAGGCCGCTCACGACCTCCGATAAATCGCCGGTGAGGAAAGTGCCTTGCCCCCAGAAGATTTCTTCTGCTTTTTCGCCGACTTGCATTCTGCATAGCAACTGGACGTCGCTTTGACATCAGACACACGTGAACGCAGTGACACTGCAATGTGATTTGCAGTTTCGGACTCGAAGAGATACGAAAGTGAAGAGAAAGATCGTTTACTTTTCTTCTTTTCATTTTTTTAGCTACAAAGTGATGCAAGAAGTGAAGTTCAAGGACTGGCAAAGAATGTCTGACGCTTGGATGAAATCTCGTGGACGGTCTTAACCCATTGACAATAAAAAAACTGTCGACGACCAAAGCATAAAATGATTGAGATTAACTCGGTAACTTGTAATAAGTGATATTACAGTAAAAATACGTCGAATAATTTGATAGAAAAAGAATCTACTTGATCCCGTTGCAACGCGAAACAATTTAAAAAAGAAAGTCAGATCGATTTATTTCTTCCAAGCAGTTCCATTTCCTTGACCTATAAACAGCGTATAAACTAGCAAGCGTTCCTCCAGCCTAGGCTTGTAAATAAAAAGAGCCTTTTCCTTGATCGTGCCTCTCTCCCTCGCTGTCTCCTTATACTTTAATCCGGCATTATCCAAGATTCATCCTCCCCAACCCCTCCCTCCATTCCTTCCTCCATCACCCTCCCCCCCTCTCGAAAACGGAACTAAAGCGGCAACTGGCCGGAAAACTCTCACACACCATCGTATCTCTTGGTAATTACAAATTTACTTCTCCTCCTCGTCTGCGCTCGTTGTTCCTTGCTTTCCAAGCAACGTGACCGTGTCTAAGTGGACATTACACGTATTATAACGCCGTCCAACGCGGGACGAGTGTGTACGGGTCTCGTACTCCGCAAGCTGGAGCTCCATCGAGCTGGGAATCGCAAAGAAGGACAAGGTCGACACACGGAAGCGCATCGTACATCGACGGCATGTCCATGCGCCGACGATCGAACCGCGGATAATTCAGACGACGAGAGAGTGAAAAACTAACCTTGTCCCGCGAAATTAATGGCTCTCGCTCCTCCTCTTTTTTTTCGGATTTATGCCCGATCGAAGCGATATGCATGTCGGAGCTTCGTTTGCACTGTTAATAAAACATCGTCGTCTCGTAATTGAGACTCGCGAACGACAGACACGGTGAATACGAGTTTCATTTTCTTGTTGATTCCCTCTGATTTTAATCTCTGAATTTGTGAAAATTCTCAAGGAGAGAAATTTTAATACAACTGAGAGCGAGAAGATCGTAACGTAGATTTCGTGCATACCAATCGCAAATCGATTTACAACTGAAGATCACAGAAAACAAATGTTGTACGTTTTCGTCGACTTTGTTGATATCAATGTAATTTTATGATTAAAACGGGAGAATTTTAATGTGAGATGATTGAAGATGAAAAAGTCGTCATACGTATGTATATGTTTCGTTCGTACATTTACAACTGAAGATTACAAACAAATGTTGACGGACGTATATTCATATGTCTTACATTTCCGAGATTTTCGAAGAGGTAAGAAACACATGTTTGGTTCCAAATCCAAATATGAAGACAATTTTGATAATATAGTAGAGTTTCTACCGGTACGGGATATAAACTATACTAATCTTTCTTAATCGAGTCCCCATTATTCGAATACTCTGTCATCTGAATAAAATATTCACGATTTGTTTGGTACTGAGTATTATTACTTAAGTCTACTTTTATGCCCATTCTTATTTTCATAAATAAAATTTCAAAAAAGAGAAACCAGATAGAAAATTATTCTCTCTTTAATTATTATACAGAGTATTGCACTACTCAGATATTTTAAATATATTCTTTTGCAAATTGCATGCGTTCACATTTTTCCATCTTCAAATTTCTTATATATGTAATCCATAAATAATCCATAGTCTTATCCTGATCGCGATTCGCTCAACTGTCCACATTATTGTTGACGAACAATTTGCGAGCTGCTCGCGAACTGTTGGCCAACGGCAGTGTGGACGCGGCACAACATCGTAAAACGGATATCGAATCTTTTCGGGATCAAGCGTTGATCAGTCGAGCGTTACGCGAACAGCGCGGCGCACGATCGAGCACGCTGGGACACGAGACACGCTCGAGCGGATCATCGTTCCGATAATCATTGTTTTGTCAGCTGCAGCGGGACGTCGCGTCGGATCTCACGATCTCGCGTCTTTGCGAATCGATTCAACTAATACACATCTCGGGAAATAAACTTATTGCGTGCTGTTTACTTTTTAAAAAAATTTTGGTACGCGTGCGTACGTATTTAGACACTTTCAAATTATTGCAATATAAAGTACGATTCGAACGAATCTTTTCAATTTCGTCTGAACATATACAACTTTCAAATGTCGGAAATTTTTATAGAAGTGAAAAGGAGTCTCCTACTGATTTATCAGTCCTTTCATGTTAAAACAGACTTTGAAAATTAAAATCTTTTTTCAACATTAGAACTACCAACGACTATAGTATAATATTTGTAGCAGAGAAATTAAAAGTGCAAGATGCAAGAAAAAGTTATATTAATAATATAATGAAAAACAAAAGTTTTTGGTACATTTTATTAAAAGTCACTCGAGTATCTACAAAATACACCGTTATAAATATATAATGTTTCCATAGGAAATTATCAACTAACCATTCTGACCACTTTGATAAATTCTAGTGTCAAAATTATGTCGTTTTTCATTGTTACCTGCAATTTATAATATGTCACACGCTGCACTATTTATGTATTTTCTTGTACATTAATTACCATACAAAATAAAACTTGAATACACCTGCAATATATATTGTTTCTGATATGATATGTTTCTATATGTTATGATACATGTTTTTTAGTACCTATGCATCTAATTATCGTGTGTTAAAAAATGCTCGTGTATTAAAAAAGTACACGAATTAAAACACAGGCATATTCATTACACGTATACTCGTGTACACGTGTGTCTTTAATACAATTCGAAATTATGACCTCTGAGTGGTGACGGCCGACACGTGGCAGCGAATATATGTACGTGTATGCGAGTATACGTGTGTGAATTGTCGCGTGGGTCACGTATGCGTTTTTGGAAACAAGTGGCGAAAAGAACGTCAGCAACGAGACCTAACTGTACAAAAACTGTACGGTAACGAAATCGTTGTCATAGCCGACCAATAAACACGATAAAAAATAAATTCTATGATCATGTCCGAATTGACAACGCATTGTTTAAAAAGACTCGATCGAAAAATCATACTAATCCGTTCACTAGAGATCACCGACTCTCTCACAATTTCACATTCGGCAATTGTGAGTTTTATTGTTTCTCGCAGTATCGTTCAATCGTCGATAATAGACGCTAAATATTAGAGAAAGTTTGCTTCGACGAAAGCAGCCTAAAGTTTGAAAACTGTGTTGTAATATACGTGTCACCGCAGTAAAGGCATCTACATATATCGACATTTACGAGCTTATGACGTAGTATGTTCGTTCAAACCGAGAGGATCGTCGACCGAGAAATCCCATGATATTCGAAGTCTGACACGGAATCGTTTCAATGTTGCCCGGGAACGGTCAAGAGAATTCAATAGTAAATAGGTCCTGGGATCTGTTCGTTCATGAAAATCGTTTCCCTTTCCTTTCTACGGAGGAATACTTGCAAATATGGCTAGAATGCTCGCCATTGAAATCTGCTCTCGCGCACATAAAAACAGAATTATTGCGACGCGAGTGCATTGTTTCCTGCCACATGGTAGGAGATACGAGCATGGTTTAAAGGTTTCGCGGAGATTTAAAGTAGAATATTTCAACATAAAATTGACTGTTGAGAATTTAATACTTAAGAGTGGTTAAAACGTGGACAATGAAAAATCATAGACATCAGAAGTGCTAAAACTACGTTTTATAAATCTATAGACTCCAAAAAACGATATTTTAAAACGAAAAGTAGATCGAGGAAGCAGAATGAAAACTTCGTTTTCGAGAAAACCGTCTTTGACGATTTTTCACGTACAACTGAATCTAATAAATTACCTACTGGACAAAAGTGAAGATATGTACGTCAAACATGCAAAATAAAATTTTTCCATGACATTTCCAAGACATCGTTCACAAAACCTACACGACTTTATTTTCTATGATCCTCGACTCGTCGACGTTCGAAGCGAATATAATCACGCAGATAAAAAAAATATATTTTTATAGAACAATCTTTCATTTACATGTACGTAATCTCGGGTAACGAGTTTCATGCTGCACGACATTTAGCAAGAGCCTGATTACGCATGTACCGTGTTATAGAAGGAGTACCTGTTTAACCGCGACCGGTCGCAATTTCCATGGCTAAGAAGAAAATGCGGTGCTCACGAGAAGCCTTTCGCGAGAATTGCGTCTGCTAAAGTGGTTCCTGACGCACTATGGAACTGGTTACGCGTTAGAATTAATTTCAGTCCCGCCGGTTGTTCGAGCGTTACTCGATTCTGAAACCAGTCTTCAATTTCGACGTTTAATACGTTTATTCGTTTGGAGGATATGATACTTCTACTTATATACTTGTTCATATTCTATCGGCGATTCACTCTACTGTGAATATCCGAGCTGTCTCAAAATATCATGTAGCAAAAGGTGAGTGAATGGAAAAATACCAAGTGTGACAAATCACTTGGTCTAATAGTTCACCAGGTTCTAGAGTTTTAGATTTTTGCTCACAATTAATTCTATTTAATTCTACTTTTACACTTTAACTAGAATTTAGCTATTTAATTCTATCTCTATAACTTAGCTACCGAATATACAATTGTGGTGAATCGAACCGAGTCGAAACGAAACGGTGACCGAACGACCAAATCGCAATGGATGATTGTTCACAGTCGACGATACTTTTTCACGAATGACTCCGTGTGTTTCCCCTTGTTTATGTAATGGTACTTTGCAGTCGAATGCAAGACGTTATGTAATTTTCGGTGCAGATGGAAACAGGCAGTCTGAAATTGAGAACAGGTAACCGTTTCACATGTGACAGCATGATTAATGAGAAACTGCTTCTGTTACAAGTGTGAATGGCGTCTCTGATAGTGAGAGACCCGCGCGACTCGCAAACGCCATGAATTACTATTTCTTACGTTTCGTATATTTAATCGAGTCATTACCTGATCGTTTATTATCAATTTAACTGTTCTCGACGTGACAGAAGTTGCACGCTCATATACCTGCGCTTTCAAAATCTCCACTTGCTATTATTATTATCCTACTAACGTTACATCCTGTTAATACTAATTCTCTGTAACAACTATTAATAAATTTGCAGATTTCAGACAAAAACATTTTCTACCGCTGATCGAATGCTCATTATCCACGCTATTTCCCAACATACGCATATAATACTACGTGCAAAACCTATTTTTACATTGCACAATAATCGCATGGCCAGTGTTTCTCCCAGGCAGTGGGCTTTAGATTTTCATTTCTCGTTCCAATGATCCGACCTTTTCAATTTGATACCGCGCCCCACACATACACACACACAACGCCAGAATAATGCGTTTTTGAAACCGAGTTCATCAATCAAATTTCGCGCGCGTCCTTGTACGCGCATAACCGGCAACCTCTAATAATTGTCCGTCGTGTTCCAGTCACTCGTAATCAATATTAATCCAACTCCGCTCGGCGTTACTCGCAATCAACGCACGCATAAATTTCTCGGTTCGCGTATGCACGCGCGCGAGTAAGTAAATTGCAACGGTGTGCGTCCCACGCACACACCGTGGCCCCTTAAAACGTGCGGCTGGTTCAGAATGAGCTAGCACGCCGAATAAACAGATTAAACGGTACCGCCGCGGTACCAGCGCCATTGCTGACCTCTCGTACAATGCTTCAGCCGCAGAGGTACGTTGCAATACCTGCCAACGCGGTACGATTACTTCGTATCCGCGAGAAAACACCGGAAAATCCCGAAACGATTATCCGCTCGCGGATCGGCTATGAGCGTTGCGAAAAAATTGCGCGCAACTCGCGGGCGTGTTACGTGCTCGTCCGTCTCCGGTGAAGCTTAGATCTCTGCCCGTGATTCCCACGAATGTCTTTCCACCTTTTTGCTCTACGCCTCGTTTGCCGTTTCTTTCTACGAGAATGAGATTTGTTTGAACGATATCTCGAAGACAGAGTCAACAGACTCAACGACGAAAATGCTTCAACTGCCTTTGAAGAGATTATAGTCAAGTGACGATTTTAAAGATCAGGAAATAGGGGCGCGAAATATCGAATCGTTTACACGTGTGTATGTGTTTCGATAATTACACGATACACGTGGTAATGGAAAAATTATTTTACACTATTTTATCTTTCGCTGCCAGATGATTTGATATTAATTCCTTCGCGGTATCAATTTATATCAATATTAGTTATTATTGGATTATTTATTATTAATTGTTACATTAATAATTGTAATATCAATTTCGTTGATACTCTGTTGATACATCATCCACCATCATATATGCATTGCTCATCTACATTTACCGTGGTTGTAAAAACTATTTTGTACACCATTGTATTTATTGTAACATTTACGTACCGATCAATTATTAAATTTTTCATCATTTAGCGAAATGAAATTATTGAAAATTGAACTATATGCATCGTATTTGTGTATAAACAGACTAATCTTATATTCGATATTTCGTATTTATTGTACAAACTAACGAAATGAATGTGCAAACATTTGATTAAGGATTACTGCAGACCCTGAATGATTCAAGCAACATAAGATAAAACATATATACGCATAGTCTAAGCGATATTAATGCACCCAAGGTTGCCTGCAATTTTTCGCAATTTAGTTTCAGATTGTACGGTTCCTTGAAAACGAACGCATCAGTTACTTCCTGCGGCGCGAAACGTACTTAAAATATTTCGTAACAGACGCCGACTACCGTTAGAACAGCTCGAGAATCGCGCATGAGGAAACTAGCGACCTCCCCAAAACATATCAACTCCACATGATGCATTATAAATCCCTGCTCAAATAAATGTCCGTAACTGACTAACCGTAAGTTTATTCACGCATTTACGAACCTGGAGACGTTAACTTAATTCACAAATCCCTAAATAATTGTTTCTAACTACGCGACGCCTGATGACGTCGATGCAGCGAAATCTTTTCAACGTTTAATGATCGTGCGTTCTACGATGACTCGGTTTATTTACACGGTTATTATCCAGAGATCAGAAAAACGAGAGGGGAAAGAAGTGGGAAAGCGAAGAGCAGAAATCAAGGCAGGTTGCATTCAGATAATTAGAGTGAAATGGGGCGCGATTACATTCTGTTAATCGGCGTCGAAAGGAACGAATCGGTCGAAGAGACCGCGTCGATCGACCACAGAGTTAACAGCCGGCTTCGATTAATAGCTCTCGTCGTTCCTTTCGCAAGAGTTCCTATGGAAGAGCGTTCTCACGATCCCGCGGCAATTTGTGTTTTACGAGCGCCGTTTCGAGGCGCAGTGATTCAGCGTGCATGGAAAATGCTTCTATCGCTAAAAACTTAGCGACGAGCGTTCCACGTCTCGCCCGTTCAATCCTAAACGAATCAAACCGCATCAAACTGCACCGTGTGATTTCATCCAAGCAACAACTCCAAAAAGCATTTCGAAAGAACATCGGAAGAATTTCTCTTCCTACCTAACTAAAAAAAAGATTCGACCGAAATGTCGCGAATCAAATCGTACAATATTTGAAGTACGAACGTCGTCAAGCTCCATCAAACCTTCCTCGTTCAATCGAATTATTTAACCAAAAAAAAGAATGATTAAAAATCAAACGAACTGATGATTGTATTATTGATTATAAAATAACGATACTTTAGCACGGGCTAGACACTCAAAGGGTTAACCAACTTAAAAATTACCGAATCCCGACTGGGAGGAGATCGTCAAAATGACCATCGTCCTTTCCAACAGCAAGACGTCGCTGATCGACTCACGAACGGGTCTCAATTTGAAATTCAACCAGCGCTTGCACGCTCGATCGCTCGCGGAATAAATATCCCGGTGGCCGTTCGTTTGCCCCTTTTTTCGCCGGTGATCATGGCTCGCAGGCTACGCCGATAGCCTGGTAACCTGCTTTTCGACTCCGAATCGTTGATCCTTTCCGCGTGATCCGTCCACGAGCTCCAATAGAATAAACTATTTTACGAACCGGCGAGAATTCGTTTCGATCTCGGTCGAGTAGAATAACAGGAAGACGTCTCAAGGAGGATCGTATGGATACACGTACCGACAGGAAGCGTCCTCCGACAGGATCGTTCCGGTCACATGGCCACGATAATGGTTCCTCCTCGGGTAAATCTCGCGGTGTCAAGGTCGGCCGGCGTGGATCACGCGCGATCCACGGGTTGAACGCACTCGATATCCCTCTTCCACGTTGGCCGAAGAAGCACGAGCTACCTACCGAGTCGACGGCCAGCCGTGCACTGGACCGGGTGTATTTACCTGTGCTCACCTGGCCGGCGTAAATCCGCTGCATGCGGCAGATGAGATGACCTGTTCCTTCCGGGTTCTTCGCGATTGAAGAACCCGGCGGCGGCTGTTCTCTTCTCGTCTCTTCTCTTCTCTTCTCTTTTCTTGCCTCAGTCACGCGTTGTCGTTTCACGAATCGTTTACCTCGCTCGGTACCACCAAGAGACACGAAACTGGTGTATCAGAGAAACGAAATGGCAGGGGAAAGGAGAAAGTTTTAAATCCTTCAATAAAGAGGCTTTTGTCCAAATAATTGATGAAAACTTGCTCAAATCTCTCTGAGAAAATTCTTGCAAGAAGTTACAAGTTACTCATTTCGACCGCTTAGGTAATTTTTAAGGTGGTGTTTCTAGTTTGTTCGATGAATCAGTGGAACAGAAGATTCAAGAATTAGTGTGTGAGATATTTTATTGCCAGGACTCTGTTATTTTCTGCTTTTCTTTTTCAATTTTGCATCCAAAATTTCTATTACAAGCAAAATTTTAAACAAGAAGGTAGCTTCAAAATAAATATACATTTTGAGTTTCGGAACTAATGATGATTATAATTCTGTATCTATATTATATTCTTATTTGAGGAAAGTATGGAATTACTTTGGATCAATATACAGGATGTAACCCTTTAAACTGGTGGTACAATCAGGTAGGACGTGATTCTATGTGGAAAACGGAGTCGAAAAGAAAGAATAAAATTTTTTCGTCGAAGCCTTTATTTTCGAATTTGAAAATTTATCAAATATATTTGACATTCTATGCGCAAAATTAAGTGAAAAATGTGGAATTAAATTTTTTCGTTTAAAACGTTTCAAGAAAATAAAATTTGCATAGAAATTTGTTTCATCAATTAAATATTATATAATAAATATTGTACTATCTACTTTGTGTATTTTATGTATTTTATGCATTTTCTTTTTTCTTTTTTTTTTTTTTGCCACCTTCAAATTTGCCATAAACGCATAAAACTCCGCAGTCTATTTGTCACGTAACGCATTAAAGAAGCGCGGTTCAATTATCAAAGAAAAATCGAGCCGACGTAAGAGAAATCCAGAGACGATCGTTTCCCCTGAAAACGTTTCCCATTGTTTCCGGTTCATGGAGAATCTAACGTGCCACTGAACACGCTCGAATTTTAACCGCCTGTAGTCAAATATTAACGCGATTATCTAAATTCCTTTTCACACAAGAGAAAATCTGCTACTTTTTCCATAATTGGTCGGTGGCTCTAATTAGCCAAGCGAATCGTTTCCTGAACACCGATTCACAGCGTAATAGATGCATTTTGTTTAAACATCGCAATTCAATAACGCTTTAATCACCGAGAACCGGAGAGTAATGGATTAATCGACCGGCTGGATCATACGTAACTATTCTACATCATTACGCGCGACGCGTCAAACACTATGAGAAATGTTCAGACCGTTTCTTCCCTCCTTTCCTTCTTCTTTTCTATTCATCGACGAAGGATAAGAAAAGTTATTCCCGATCGATACGTGCCGGGGAAATTACACGTGACGAAGTAATTTGCTCTGCTGATACGAGTAAACGAACGAATTAATATGTTTCTTGTTACGAGCAACGTGGTGATTAGATCAAGCGAATAAGTGAAAGCAAAAACGTGTCCTACCGGATGGATATCTATCATATTTTTTTTATTTTTTCTTCAGCAACGAAAGAATGAAAGAAATAGTGAAAAGAAGAAAGACTGAAAAATTATTATTAAGCTGTTTTTTAAACACGAAGAAATGGTTCCGATGAATGTGGATAAAATGATTATCGCGTTAATTGGATACATTTTGTTAAAGGGAAAATTACGTATAATAAAGAAAGCTGATATCTCGATTCTTTTTGTCAAAGTTGTTTTTACTAGTTACATAGAAGCAATTGTATGTTACGTATTTTTAAAACATTAAATACACCATCGTGCAACGAAAGAAAAATGTTATATTAGTACTATACTCGAAAAAATATATATATGTATATAATTATATTAGTACTATATTATGACGAATTCTATGAATCTATCTGAAATATGAGAGAATAAATTTTAAGACTCATACTGCGCACTTATTTCTGATTTGGAGCTCTTACTTCCGGAGATCATAAAATCAATCCAAACCTCTATTATAGTGTAGCCAATATGAACTTACACACGCACTTCAGAAACTTAGTTTAAAGACATCAAAGATTAAACGACCTAGCTTGTAAATATCGATTCTATAAATCTTTCATCAGATATATCCCAACTTTTTAACTTCCTTAACTTACTAAGAAGTATTTCCTTTTTAGCAGAACGAGGAACCGTTATTTTACAGCCTAGATTATTCGTACTAGCAACAACTTTGTAAAACAGTTAGTAAAAACGTGTTTCTCTGTGTCTATAGTTAATAAAGGGAAAATATAATACCACGAGGGATAAAATTACCAGAAGGGGCCACAATATCAACCTCTAGTAAAAAAGGATGAAAGTTTCCGGATATGTTGCCAAGAAATTTTGGAAAGAACAAAGATCCGCTCGCGACAACTAGCATCGCTTTCGTTTCTTCTCTCTCTCTCTCTTTTTCTCTCTCAAAACGATAAATTCGGGCCACCTACTTCTTCTTCGAATTTGTCCCGGAATATTGTGATTTATTGTAGTGGCAAACGAGACAACGCGCATCGAATGAATTAACATTTCGGACTCCATTCTATCCGGCATCGGCCTATACGCGGCATAACAATGCGAGTTTTACGTGGAAACGAGGTTAAAGAAAGGGGAATGCAAGTCGAATACCGAGGGAAGCATTGCCGCGTGCAACCTTCTTTTTCCCTTCCTCAGAAACGCGTAGGTACATTTCTTCCTGAGCGTGTTTGAGAGAAACGTGAGGGTTTAAGCTAATTCTATAAAGAAAGGGAAACATATGTGTCTCGTTTAACTCATCTTTCCTTTAGAGTGGCTCAACATTAACATTCGGACGCTAGAGATGTGCGAGAACCCGAAATATCGGGTCGGGTCGGGAACACAAAATTTCTTCTGAATCGGGACAGGTACCCGAAAATTTTGAGATTCTCGGATTTAACGGGATTCCCGAAAGAGTTGGGATTCAGGAAAGGATTGGTAACAAGAATAAATAATTCGTTAAAGCCCACTATATCGAAAGATCGCAGATCTAGAACCATTATTCGAGCAATTCCTTCTGTTATATCTTTTGGTTTAACAATCTTTCGTGTATCATTTTGTACATGCGACAAATTTTATATCGATTCAGTTTCTTTTCTAGTACATGTACTTTTGTTTGGATGCATATGCTTCAAATGACGTGATAAACCAGTAGTATTGGCATACTTAGTTTTAAATTCATGGTGACAATGCGTGCATTCCGCCTTTGTATCATCTTTTTTCCGAAAATGTTCCCAAACAGAGCTTCTCTTTACCTTCTTCCTTTGCACGATATCTTCTGCGCTACTTCCTGCTACCACAACTTTACTCTCACTATCACTCGACACTTTTTTTAAAGATTTTTAATCTTTATTAAATTTACACAGATTTTGAAATATACGTCTGAGCTTCCCGAATTTCTCAGCGATACTGCTCAACAGCGTACATAATGTCCAAGTACTAAGCACGCAGTCACACGTTCGTTTACATCAGGTCACACGATTCTTAGAATCCTTGTTTCCAATAACTTCACGAGAACTGACAGAAGAAATTAACATTTACATATTTTGTAGGATGCTATACAACATTGTAGAGTAGTTCGAGAAACGGTAGCCAGGTTCTCAAAATTTTCGGGAAACCCGATTCCTTCGGGAATCTCGAAATTTTCGGGAATCCGACCTCTTCCCGACTCGTCTTTACCATCGGGTTCCCGATATTTCCGGGTTCTCGCACACCCTTACTAAATACATATAATATATATTTACTATATCGAGTAAATTTGCGATTAAATTTTCGAGCGGGAAAATGAAAACACTTTTTTTTCTCAAAGAGGCTATAAATTCTATAGCTATTATGACTATTGTCATAATATGTAAAAATTTTTTTCATTACCGAATTCAGCGTGTACATATATCGAAGGATCTCCTTCATAATGACCAGCGAAACCATGATGTACGATCTTTTTTACCATTTTATGGAGCTTTAAATGTCAGACATAGATGACAAAAATTCAAGAAATCGTAACATTCTCGTCGTATTCGTTTTCATTCTGATATTAAGTTCAGAAGAGATCAATACAGTACATCAAGTTGTACGGGGCCTTCACAACGGCTTCAATCTTCAAATACATGCTGGATTCAGTTATGAAAAGAATTTTTCAATATTGTTACATACTATGATAATTTATAACATTTTCGAGAAAGCAAAGAAAATGAATGATAATAGAGGTTTCAAACTTTAAAATGAATCCAGGTTTATTGGTATATAACTTTTATGAACTTGATGATTTAAACATTTAGCGTCCAAATATTAAAGGGAATCACTGTATTACAATTTCTATATTAAAGGAAAATCGAAACGTTGATTAAATTTTTGATTATTACTAGTTCATATTTCTAAAGATGGCTATTATTAAATCAATAATTAATATCAAACATAAATATTAAATTGATATCAATTGAATGCATATGTACATTTGATATATGTATATGTTTGTTTTTTGTCGATAAATTCATCTTCATTCGTAATGTATGTACAATAAATAAATAATTAAAGTTACAAACGAGGTAAAAAATTACGTGTTATTACATGTTGATAATGAAAATACTCTTACATACCAAGAGTTGATACAACAGTAAACTTCTACTTATTGTAGATCTACCGATAAGATAGGGAATGCATAGAGAATTGCAATGCATAAATGCATATTTCCACAGACGAACTATATGAATAGACCAAGTATCTCACGGGATTTCGTGGCCCGTGACCTGAAATACCGACATACTAAAAAATCAATGATTTTTTAACGCACTCTACACTTAAACAACGGTAAATTGGGGAACTATTACATCATGTAAAACGATCGAATTTGATCAAGTAGTGAATGCGCCAGAAATAAGATTTTTGAAATCCATTACAATACTGTTAAATTTTCAATACCGAAATATATAGCTAGTAACTAACTGAAATCATTCTATTATATATCAAAAAGTGCTCTATCCATGATTTATGGTATTACGATGGCTTCTTTTCATATAGTAAATTAAAATTCTAAAGTTATTAATGAAATATTAAAGAAATCATCAGCTTAAATAAATTTTATTACATGCGAAAAATTAAATAGAAGAAGAAAGGACAATCCTCTTATTTACAGATATAATCATTGTAGAAGAAATGATTAATCCTACACTTTTTAAAATATTTTTGTACGAAAAATATACAAATTCGTATGAAATATTTTCCATACGCTTACAAATTAGTTATCCAGATATCAAAATTATATATTTCAATAATCTAATGGATATGTACATACAATGGATTTACACAAACACCTAGATCGCGGCCAATCAACTCGTATTATCTCAGTCATTATTATTTTTATAACGAGCATTCTGTTTTGGATATTTTATAGAATTTTCTATATTTGCAATCTTCTTTTGTTGATGTCAAAAAGATTTGTGAAATAAATTTAACAAGATATTTAATTACCATTAGATAGAACCCAGGCATCATTTCCTCTGAATTCCATAGTCCATCAGACAGGACCCAGGCATCATTCTCTCTAAATTCCATAGTCCATGTTATTCTATCTTTCATCCATGCATTTGGAAGTTGATAAATCTGTAACAAACTTATTTGTTGGATTATTAGTTTAAAAAAACTTAACACAAAAATTCCACACCACTAATAGTAAAAAAAAAAATTTCCCGACAATAAAAAAAAAAAAAAAAGCAAATGAATAGCCAGAAGGGCTAGACTACTACTGAAAAGGAAACCGCGATACAATAGCCAGAAGGGCTATTAAAAAACAAGCATTTCCTGCTCAACAATACAATAACCAGAAGGGCTACAATTTTATCTACGTTACGAATCCGAGAAACAAACCGTATCTTGTTTCGCAACACTAATTCACTAGCATTAATTATGAAATAGGAAATTTTCAAAATCAAACGCGAAGAGTGCTTCGTTATGTTTAAAACTCCCGAAAATATGTACGAAACGCTATTAAACTATGCACTCATGTTCAAAAATGCGTAACACTAATTGCGACGCGTCCAGTGCAACCATGCTAGAGGTTGTTAATGAACTGCCAACTCTGTACAGCTCTTGTAGCTGCATCAGGTGATTCAGGAACAGAAGCAGATTTCCACGAATCCAGTGGAAGAATTTGGGCACTTTGTAAACGCAACGCTACTTCAAAAAACGCGAGCATTCATTATCGCAACACTAAGAAAAAAACTAACTGGAACAATATCGCAATACTAAGAAGCAAAAGTAACTGGAAATCGCGATGAAATAATATCGCAACACTAACTCTAATATTAAATTCAATGAAAATTACGATGAACAATACAAAACTGAATGAACAGAAAGCTAGTTCAAATATTCTAACACTCTAAAATTAATTAACTCTATAATTTAATTTAAAACAATAGAAAGCAAGATAAATTTTACACTAACAACTATAAAAATTCAAATCAAAATTGCAAAGGTCAATCGCGGTATCATAATTCGCAACTCTAAAGCAAACACAATTATTACTTCTTCGCAACTCTAATTCAATCCGTAATCAATATTTCGCAACACTACAAAGAAAAACCGCGACTTGCCCAAAACGGTGATGAACAGTGATGAAAAAGGAAAAAAAATACAACTACAAATACTAAAAGAGCATAGTGACAAAGTAGTAACGAGAATGACTTCCCATTCTCTGGACCATTTAAATGATCCAGAAGATGAGAAGCCATTTGTTGTGACCCTCTTCGTGGCAGTTTGCCGGGCCTCTTCTTTCTTCGAGCGCAATGCCCGCTGAAACTTACATCTAGCTCGAGTCTTTCTAATCGCAAATCAAAAAATAACTCATAAAGGTGAAATAATAAAATAAATCGCGAAAACTGACTACAATACATATGGACGACCATCGATCATAGTGACCGTTGTCCGTTCACACGTGCGTGCTCGAGCAATACCTACATAAACGTTCGTTTCGAGACCTACTCGCGACCTAACCGCGACCGCGACCGCGATACTAAATTCAAAAAATCGAAGAGTAAAACCAGAAACAAGGCATGCTCCACTTGTACCAATTTCACTGTCGATTTTTCAAATTCGATTTCCTGAAACAGGTTGGACACGCGAAAGGGGGGAACGCGACCAGAGACTGTGCCAACCTGCCCGGCCCTACCTACTTATAATTAAACACATTCACACCAGAAAGTATGCTACCTATCCTAACAGTCGCCCTATATTTAAAAAATTGCAAAACAGGCACACCAACACACTCATTCCACGGTTCTCATACATACCACTCGGGCGCAGAAACCTAAACTAGAGAGGACATCCCGGGACGCCTCCGACACCCGAGCTTAACACACAACTTTCACACTCTAATTTACGTACCA